>NC_084635.1:32775763-32888263 GCF_033978795.1 Nerophis ophidion
TGCTGTGGTAACCGCCATGTTGTTTGTTTTGGCAGCCCTGTATGACGTCACAGGGAAATGGACAGTGGTTTCGAAGATAGCGAAAATAAGGCACTTTAAAGCTTTATTTAGGGATATTACGGGACGGGTAAAATTTTGAAAAAAACTTCAAAAAATACAACAAGCCACTGGGAACTGATTTTTATTGTTTTTAACCCTTTTGAAATTGTGATAATGTTCCCCTTTAAGAGTCTACATGGAGGTACTACACTGACATACAACTCTTGCATCCAGGCATCATTGGAGGGCCCTTGAAGAGTCTACATGGAAGTGCCACTCTGACATACAAGTCGTGCATGCAGGCATCAGACCGGGGTCCTTTAAGAATACCAGACTGACGTACAAGTCTTGCATCCAAGCATCATTGGATGGCCCTTTAAGAGTCTACATGGAGGTACCACACTGATGGACAAGTCTCGCATCCAGGTATCACTGGAGGGCCCTTCAAGAGTTTACATGGAGATACCGCACTGACGTACAAGTCTTGTATCCGAGCATCAGACCAAGGTCCTTTAAGAGTCTACATGGAAGTACCACACTGACAGACAAGTCTTGCATCCAGGGATCAGTCCGGGGTCCTTTAAGAGTCTGCATGAAGGTACCACACTGATGTACAAGTCTTGCATTCAAGCATCATTGGAGGGCCCTTTAAGAGTCTTCATAGAGGTACCACACTGACGGACGAGTCCTGCATGCAGGCATCAGACCGGGGTGCTTTAAGAGTCTACATGGATGTACCACACTGACGGACAAGTATTGCATGCAGGCATCAGACCGCGGTCCCGTAAGAGTCTACATGGAGGTACCATCAGACGTGGTCCTTTTAAGAGTCTACATGGAGGTACCATCAGACCAGGGTCCTTTAAGAGTTTACATGGAGGTACCACATTGACAGACAAGTCTAGCATCCAGGCTTCAGACCAGGGTCCTTTAAGAGTCCACACGGAGGGACCACACAGTCTTGCATCCAGGCATCAGACCAGGGGCCTTTAAGAGTCTACATGGAGGTACCACACTGACGGATAAATCTTGCATCCAAGCATCAGACAAGGGTCCTTTAAGAGTCTACATGGAGGGACCACACAGTCTTGCATCCAGGCATCAGATCAGGGTCCTTTAAGAGTCTACATGGAGGTACCACACTGACAGACAAGTCTAGCATCCAGGCTTCAGACCAGGGTCCTTTAAGAGTCTACACGGAGGGACCACACAGTCTTGCATCCAGGCATCAGACCAGGGTCCTTTAAGAGTCTACATGGAGGTACCATCAGACGTGGTCCCTTAAAGAGTCTACATGGAGGTACCACACTGACAGACAAGTCTAGCATCCAGGCTTCAGACCAGGGTCCTTTAAGAGTCTACACGGAGGGACCACACAGTGTTGCATCCAGGCATCAGACCAGGGTCCTTTAAGAGTCTACACAGAGGTACCACACAGTCTAGCATCCAGGCATCCGACCAGGGTCCTTTAAGAGTCTACACAGAGGTACCACACAGTCTTGCATCCAGGCATCGGACCAGGGTCCTATAAGAGTCTTCACAGAGGGACCACACAGTTTTGCATCCAGGCATCAGACCAGGGTCCTTTAAGAGTCTACATGGAGGTACCACACTGACAGACAATTCTTGCATCCAGGCTTCAGACCAGGGTCCTATAAGAGTCTTCACAGAAGGACCACACAGTTTTGCATCCAGGCATCAGACCAGGGTCCTTTAAGAGTCTACATGGAGGTACCACACTGACAGACAAGTCTTGCATCCAGGCTTCAGACCTGGGTCCTTTAAGAGTCTACACAGAGGTACCACACAGTCTTGCATCCAGGCATAAGACCAGGGTCCTTTAAGAGTCTACATGGAGGTACCACACTGACTTCCATCCAGGCATCAGACCAGGGTCCTTTAAGAGTCTACATGGAGGTACCACAGAGTCTTGCATCCAGGCATCAGACCAGGGTCCTTTGAGAGTCTACATGGAGGTACCACACAGTCTTTCATCCAGGCATAAGACCAGGGTCCTTTAAGAGTCTACATGGAGGTACCACACTGACTTCCATTCAGGCATCAGACGTGGTCCCTTTAAGAGTCTACATGGAGGTACCACACTGGTAGACAAGTCTTGCATCCAGGCATCCGACCAGGGTCCTTTAAGAGTCTACATGGAGGTACCACACAGTCTTGCATCCAGGCATCCGACCAGGGTCCTTTAAGAGTCTACACGGAGGTACCACACAGTCTTGCATCCAGGCATCCGACCAGGGTCCTTTAAGAGTCTACACGGAGGTACCACACAGTCTTGCATCCAGGCATCCGACCAGGGTCCTTTAATAGTCTACATGGAGGGACCACACAGTCTTGCATCCAGGCTTCAGACCAGGGTCCTTTAAGAGTCTACACAGAAGTACCACACAGTCTTGCATCCAGGCATCAGACGACGGAACGGCCAAGTGTGGCATTTACAATACCTCCGTTCACTCCCACCACGCCGGAGTGACAGGCTGCGTCTCCCGGGAGCCACCGGGCCCTTCTCCAATCTCCCGGGGTCAATGCGGGGGTGAGACGCCAGCCAAGAGCTTCTGGCTAGAAACGCTAATTATCCTTGCTGCCTGGCGTTTAGCGGCACCAGCTAGCTCGCACCTTGCGGTCACGCTGTCAGACGCCGCACAGGACGGCCTCTAATTGCGCGGGATGTAAAGCTGAGGGTGTTCCGGTTCCGGGGAAGCCCGGGGCCACTTTCCGCACCGCTGGGTTATGCAAAGTAAACAAACACGTGTTTTTCAAAGCCCCGGTCTGATTTGGCGCCGCCGCCGGAGTCATTAAAAATCAACCTTGTCACTTTTTGCTGGGTGGAAGGCGGACATGGCGGCGACTTGTCACGTAATCCACGTCCACCCAGAAGTGGAATCGTCTCACTAACACGCAGAAAAAAAAAAAAGCCCGGGCTCCAACCCATGATAATTTAATAAGTGCTTGAAGGCAGAGTTTGAGGCATTGGACAAATATAAATATTAATGAACACACCAGGGACTTTAACGCCTGAAACTTTCTCTTCCTGTAAGCCGTATTGAAGAAAAGTGGTCATATTTTCACAATATGTCGGAACTTTAAACATTACATCTTCGGATGGAAATACGGCTCATTGATGTTGATTCAGTTGTATTAACTTGACCAAGTTTCTTCCTTTGTCAGTTTGACCAATCAATCACCCGATCACATACTGCCTTGACTCACATATCAACTTGAAGTGCCATCCCATTTCTAACCCACAGGGTTCAATATGACCTTTTGCAGCTAATACAGATTCAACTCTTCTGGGAAGGCTGTCCACAAGTTTGCAGAGTGTATTTATAGGAATTTTCCACCATTCTTCCAAAAGCATACTAATTCATCCCAAAAATGTGCTATCAGGTTCAGGTCAGGACTCTGTGCAGGCCAGTAAAGCTCCTCCACACCAGACTCTGTCATCCATGTCTTTATGGTTCTTGCTTTGTGCACTGGTGCACAGTCATGTTGGAAGAGGAAAGGGCTCACTCTAAACTGTTCCCACAAGGTTGGGAGCGTGGAATTGTCCAAAATGTTTTGGTATCCTGGAGTATTCCAAAATTACTTTCACTGGAACTAAACGGCCAAGTGAGGTCACACACTGATGTCGGTGGAGAAGGCCTGGCTCTCAGTCTCTGTTCCAATTCATCCCAAAGTTGTTTTATCAGGTTCAGGTCAGGACTCTGTGCAAGCCAGTCAAGCTCCTCCACACCAGACTCTATCATCCATGTGTCTATGGACCTTGCGTTATGCACTGGTGAAAAGTCATGTTGGAAGAGGAAGGGGCCCGCTCTAAACTGTTCCCACAAGGTTGGGAGCGTGGAATTGTCCAAAATGTTTCGGTATTCTGGAGTATTCCAAGGTTACTTTCACTGGAACTAAGCGGCCAAGTGAGGTCACACACTGATGTTGGTGGAGAAGGCCTGGCTCTCAGTCTCTGTTCCAATTCATCCCAAAGGTGTTTTATCAGGTTCAGGTCAGGACTCTGTGCAAGCCAGTCAAGCTCCTCCACACCAGACTCTATCATCCATGTGTCTATGGACCTTGTGTTATGCACTGGTGAAAAGTCATGTTGGAAGAGGAAGGGGCCCGCTCAAAACTGTTCCCATGAGGTTGGAAGTGTGGAATTGTCGAAAATGTTTTGGTATCCTGGAGCATTCAAAAGTTCCTTTCACTGGAACTAAGGGGCCAAGTGAGGTCACACACTGATGTTGGTGAAGAAGACCTGGCTCTCAGTCTCTGTTCCAAATTATCCCAAAGGTGTTCTATCGGGTTCAGGTCAGGACTCTGTGCAGGCCAGTCAAGCGCTTTCACACCAGACTCTGTCATCCATGTCTCTACGGACCTTGCTTTGTGCACTGGTGAAAAGTAATGTTGGAAGAGGAAGGGGCTCTCTCTAAACTGTTCTTACAAGGTTGGGAGCGTGCAATCGTCCAAAATGTTCCTTTCATTGGAACTAAGGGGACAAGTGAGGTCACACACTGATGTCGGTGGAGAAGGCCTGGCTCTCAGTCTCTGTTCCAATTCATCCCAAAGGTGTTTTATCAGGTTCAGGTCAGGACTCTGTGCAAGCCAGTCAAGCTCCTCCACACCAGACTCTGTCATCCATGTCTTTATGGTTCTTGCTTTGTGCACTGGTGCACAGTCATGTTGGAAGAGGAAGGGGCCCGCTCAAAACTGTTCCCATGAGGTTGGAAGTGTGGAATTGTTGAGAATGTTTTGGTATCCTGGAGCATTCAAAAGTTACTTTCACTGGAACTAAGGGGCCAAGTGAGGTCACAGACTGTTGTTGGTGGAGAAGGCCTGGCTCTCAGTCTCTGTTCCAAATTATCCCAAAGGTGTTCTATCGGGTTCAGGTCAGGACTCCGTGCAGGCCAGTCAAGCTCTTCCACACCAGACTCTGTCATCCATGTCTCTACGGACCTTGCTTTGTGCACTGGTGCACAGTCATGTTGGAAGAGGAAGGGGCTCTCTCTAAACTGTTCCTACAAGGTTGGGAGCGTGCAATCGTCCAAAATGTTCCTTTCATTGGAACTAAGGGGACAAGTGAGGTCACACACTGATGTTGGTGGAGAAGGCCTGGCTCTCAGTCTCTGTTCCAATTCATCCCAAATGTGTTCTATCGGGTTCAGGTCAGGACTCTGAGCAGGCCAGTCAAGTCAATCCACACTAGACTCTGTCATCATTGTTTGTAATAAAAACACATACCTCCATAAAATATTTAAAAAATTCACTAAAAACATCTTATCAATTAAAAATTTTGCGAACTAATTGTTTTTCAACGAAAATGTCAGCATAGAATGAATTTTAGTCCACAAAATTTAAACGGAGAATATAACGTTGCACACTGTAAATTCAGTGTCCAAAAAAAAAAAAAAAAGTTTTTGGTAATAAAGACATAAACTAATCTCCATAAAATATTTTTAAAAATACATAAATAAAAAAACATTTAACTAACTAAAAAAAATTACAATCCCCCTGAATTTTAACACGCACATTTTGCTAACAAATTTTATTAAAAAAAAAAAAAAATTGCTCACAAAATTTTAGTCCACAAAATATAAAAACATTCCGTTGCGTACTGTAAATTCATTGTCCAGAAATAAAAAGTTTTTGGTAATAAACACACAAACTAACCTCCATAAAATATTTTTAAAAATACATAAAAAAACATGTAATCAACTAAAAAATTACAACCTCCCTGAATTTTAACACGCACATTTTCCTAACACATTTGTATTCAACAAAATAAAATACAATTTTAGTCCACAAAATATAACACAAACATTCCGTTGCATACTGTAAATTCAGTGTCAAAAAAAAAAAGTTTTTGGTTATAAAGACACAAACTAACCTCCATAAAATATTTTAAAAAATACATAAAAAAATATATGTAATCAACAAAAAAATTACAACCTCCCTGAATTTTAACACGCACATTTTCCTAACACATTTGTATTCAACAAAATAAAATACAATTTTAGTCCACAAAATATAACACAAACATTCCGTTACTTACTGTAAATTCATTGTCCCAAAAAAAAAAAGTTTTTGGTAATAAAGACACAAACTAACCTTCATAAAATATTTTAAAAAATACATAAAAAAACATGTAATCAACTAAAAAAATACAACCTCCCTGAATTTTAACACGCACATTTCCCTAAAAAATGTTATTCAACAACAACAACAAAAAAATTATATAAATAAAACATTCCGTTGCATACTGTAAATTCAGTGTCCCAAAAAAAAAAAAGTTTTTGGTAATAAAGACACAAACTAACCTCCATAAAATATTTTTAAAAGACATAAAAAAATATTTAATCAACTAAAAAATTACGACCTCCCTGAATTTTAATATGCACATTTGCTAACAATTTTTTATTCAACAAAATAAAATACAATTTCAGTCCACAAAATATATCAAAAACAATCAGTTGCATACTGTAAATTCAGTGTCAAAAAAAAAAAAAAAAAAAATTCTGGTAAAAAAGACACAAACTAACCTCCATAAAATATTTTTAAAATACATTAAAAAAATTTAATCAACTAAAACATTACAACCTCCCTGAATTTTAACACGCAAATTTGCTAACAAATTTTTATTCAACAAAATAAAATACAATTTTAGTCCACAAACTATAACAAAAGCATTCCGTTGCATATTGTAAATTCAGTGTCAAAAAAAATTAATAAAAGTTTTTGGTAAAAAAGACAAACTAAGTAATAAAGACACAAACTAACGTCCATAAAATATTTTAAAAAATACATTAAAAAAATATATCCTCTCTGAATTTTAACACGCAAATTTTGCTAAAAAAATATTATTCAAAAATTAAAATACAATTTTAGTTCACAAAATATAACAAAAACATTCCGTTGCATACTGTAAATTCAGTGTCAAAAAAAATAAAAAATAAAAATTCCGCTAAAAAAGACACAAACTAACCTCCATAAAATATTTTTAAAAATACATTAAAAATATCTATATCCTCCCTGAATTTTAACACGCAAATTTTGTTAAGAAATATTATTCAACAAAATAAAATACAATTTTTGTCCACAAAATATAACAAAACAATTCCGTTGCATATTGTAAATTCAGTGTCAAAAAAAATTAATAAAAGTTTCTGGTAAAAAAGACAAACTAAGTAATAAAGACACAAACTAACCTCCATAAAATATTTAAAAAATACATTAAAAAAAAATACAACCTCCCTGAATTTTAACATGTACATTTTGCTAAAAAAATATTATTCAACAAAATAAAATCCAATTTTTGTCCACAAAATATAACAAAACAATTCCGTTGCATATTGTAAATTCAGGGTCAAAAACAATTAATAAAAGTTTCTGGTAAAAAAGACAAACTAAGTAATAAAGACACAAACTAACGTCCATAAAATATCTTAAAAAATACATTTAAAAAAAAAACATACAACCTCCCTAAATTTTAACACGCAAATTTTGCTAAAATATAACAAAAGCATTCCATTGCATACTGTAAATTCAGTGTCAAAAAAATAAAATAAAATACAAATTTTGGTAAAAAAGACAAACTAAGTAATAAAGACACAAACTAACCTCCATAAAAAAAAATTAAAAATACATTAAAAAAACATACAACCTCCCTGAATTTTAACACGCAAATTTTGCTAAAAAAATATTATTCAACAAAATAAAATACAGCTTTAATCCACAAAATATAACAAAAACATTCCGTTGCATACTGTAAATTCAGTGTAAAAAAAAAACAAAAACACAATTCTGGTAAAAAAGACAAACTAAGTAATAAAGACACAAAATAACCTCCATAAAATATCTTAAAAAATACATTAAAAAAACATACTACCTCCCTAAATTTCAACACGCAAATTTTGCTCAAATAAATATTATTCAACAAAATAAAATACAATTTTAGTCCACAAAATATATAAAAAAAACATCCATTACATATTCTACATTCAGTGTCCACAAAAATGTTTCGTAATGCAGACACAATTAATTCCCATTAAATTAAAAACATCACCAGCTCCTGAGGACCTGCTTGGGGTGGTGGGCCCCATAAAAACCCCTCATTCAGGATTTTAGTGCAAAATAACAACATGAACATAATTGAAAAATATATATGAGCAAACCTTTGTGAGACATCTGTGGGGACTTCGGACGGTGAGAATGTTCAAGAGTTGCTGTTAAATTGTTATCAGTGGCTGAGCAGGAAGGGGCTAGGAGTATGTTTGCATTAACATTTCTTCAGAATCTCCCTTCAATGATCGAACAAAGAGTATTTAGTCACTCCGACATGCACCTTGCACCACCCGTACTTATCCCAAATCAGGAAAGAGTGGTGTGACGGTGATTTTAGGATAAATGCTGACTGGCTGGAATAAAAAAATGGAATCCAGCCCCTGAGGGATTGCCCTCAGAGAATCAGTGTTAGAGTCTTAAACCTTGATCTGGGTAAGACTGTCTAGCATGCAAAATGCTGGCTTGTAATAGGAGCGGATTAGAGGGAATCACTCTCACCTACTGGTACAATCCACACTGGTAAGCAACCAGTGGCTTGTCTGGCTCCGGATGGCATTTCCGGGGCTTAGCCGGAGATGTTGGGGTTCGAGCGGGACACAGCAGGGGGGGATTGTTGCTGACTGCAGCCCCCCCCCCCGCCCTTAAAGGGGAACATTATCACCAAACCTATGTAAGCGTCAATATATACCTTGATGGTGCAGGAAAAAGACCATCTATTTTTTTAGCCGATTTCCGAACTCTAAATGGGTGAATTTTGGCGAATTAAACGCCTTTCTGTTTATCGCTCTGGAGGCGATGACGTCAGAACGTGACGTCGCCGAGGTAACACACCCGCCATTTTCATTTTCAACACATTACAAACACCGGGTCTCAGCTATGTTACTTTCCGTTTTTTCGACTATTTTTTGGAACCTTGGAGACATCATGCCTCGCCGGTGTGTTGTCGGAGGGTGTAACAACACTAACAGGGAGGGATTCAAGTTGCACCACTGGCCCGAAGATGCCAAAGCGTCTGCCGCCAGACCCTCATTGAATGTGCCAGAGTGTCTCCACATTTTACCGGCGATGAGAGACATGGCACAGAGATGTATGGATAACCTGCAGATGCATTTGCAACGATAAAGTCAACGAAATCACAAAGGTGAGTTTTGTTGATCTTGACTTATGTGCTAATCAGACATATTTGGTCGAGGCGTGACTGCCAGCTAATCGATGCTAACATGCTAAGCTAATCGACGCTAACATGCTATTTACCAGCGGTGCTAAAGCAGACCTGGCACAGAGATGTATGGATAACCTGCAAATGCATTTTGCAACGATAGTCAACGTCATCACAAAGGTGAGTTTTGTTGATGTTGACTGACAGCTAATCGATGCTAACATGCTATGCTAATCGATGCTAACATGCTATCTACCGGCGGCGCTAAAGCAGACCTGGCACAGAGATGTATGGATAACCTGCAAATGCATTTGCAACGATAGTCAACGAAATCACAAAGGTGAGTTTTGTTGATGTTGACTGACAGCTAATCGATGCTAACATGCTACGCTAATCGATGCTAACATGCTATCTACCGGCGGTGCGAAGGCAGACATGGCACAGAGATGTATGGATAACCTGTAGATGCATTTGCAACGATAGTCAACAAAATCACAAAGGTGAGTTTTGTTGATGTTGACTGCCAGCTCATCGATGCTAACATGCTATGCTAATCGATGCTAACATGCTATTTACCGGCGGTGCTAAAGCGGACATGGAACAGAGATGTATGGATAACCTGCAGATGCATTTGCAACAATAAAGTCAACGAAATCACAAAGGTGAGTTTTGTTGATCTTGACTTATGTGCTAATCAGACATATTTGGTCGAGGTGTGACTGCTAGCTAATCGATGCTAACATGCTAAGCTAATCGACGCTAACATGCTATTTACCGGCGGTGCTAAAGCAGACCTGGCACAGAGATGTATGAATAATCAATCCACTTTATTTATATAGCACATTTAAACAACAATAACGTTTCCAAAGTGCTGCACAGCCATGTTAAAAACAATTGTAAAAAAATAAATAAATAAATAAAATAAAATTTAAAAAAAAGTATATATATATAAATATATATATATATATATATATATATATATATATATATATATATATTATGCTCCACCAATGACTGAATAAAAACAAAAAATAAATAAATATAAAACCAATAAAAAAAATATAAAAACAAATATGATTAAAAACTATTTTAAAGGGTAAAATCAATTAAAACAGTAAAATAGAAATCAAAGTGTATAAAAAACACAGAGGACAGAGGACCACACAACTCACGTAGTGTTTAAAGCCAAAGAATAAAAGTGGGTGCATTTGCAACGATAGTCAACGAAATCACAAAGGTGAGTTTTGTTGATGTTGACTGCCAGCTAATCGATGCTAACATGCTACGCTAATCGATGCTAACATGCTATTTACCGGCGGTGCTAAAGCGGACATGGAACAGAGATGTATGGATAACCTGTAGATGCATTTGCAACTATATTACGTTTCCTTCCACCCACATTTAATGCGAAACAAACACTTACCTATCGACGGATTTAAGTTGCTCCAGTGTCAAAAGATGCGAAAGTCCTGATCGTTTGGTCCGCACATTTTACCGGCGATGCTAACGCAGCTATTCGGCCATGCTATGGCTATGAATATCATCAATAGCTATTCGCTCAATAACTTCAGTTTCTTCTTCAATATTTTCATACTCCAACGATCTGTTTCAATACATGCGTAATCTGTTGAATCGCTTAAGTCGCTGAAATCCGAGTTTGAATCCGAGCTAATGTCGCTATATCTTGCTGTGGTATTCCCATTGTTTGTTTACATTGGCAGCACTGTGTGACGTCACAGGGAAATGGCCAGTGGCTTCGCAGAGAGCCGAAAATAAGGCACTTTAAAGCTTTATTTAGGGATATTCCGAGACCGGTAAAATTTTGAAAAAAACTTCAAAAAATACAACAAGCCACTGGGAACTGATTTTTATTGTTTTTAACCCTTTTGAAATTGTGATAATGTTCCCATTTAAGTTCCTGGAACACAGTCGCAACTACTGAAACATGGCAAGAAACCAACCAAAGTAGTCTCTGCCACATGAATATCTCCGGTAATATTCCGTCCAAATTAAACATGTTACAGATTTTACAAACCCCGTTTCCATATGAGTTGGGAAATTGTGTTTGATGTAAATATAAACGGAATACAACGATTTGCAAATCCTTTTCAACCCATATTCAGTTGAATGCACTACAAAGACAACATATTTGATGTTCAAACTCATTCACTTTATTTATTTTTTTTGGCGGATAATAATTAACTAAGAATTTCATGGCTGCAACACGTGCCAAAGTAGTTGGGAAAGGGCATGTTCACCACTGTGTTACATCACCTTTTCTTTTAACAACACTCAATAAACGTTTGGGAACTGAGGAAACACATTTTTGTTTATTGTACTTCAGCCCTTGTGCGCGCTTTTTGTTTACTTCTCCCCTCTTAACCACGCCCTGCCCCCAACCACGCCCCCCTCCCCACCCCCGACCACACACCCCCACACCCCACCTGCCGAAATCGGAGGTCTCAAGGTTGGCAAGTATGAACACGGGTCGTAGAGTTAAAAATATGACATATGTTCACTACCTGACTCACTTCGTTCTTCTGAGTCATGGCTCTGTAATCTGTGGCGAAAAAGCATCCAATCAAGAAGCTATTTTGTTGAGAAGGCACTCACTTGCAACTCGTACAGTCTGTGTCCCCATTAAGCTCATTTCTACTTTCAGTTCCGGATTGTTCTGTCTGAAACAGTCCTAACCCCAGAACACTGTTATTACCTTGTCTGGTATGTACTCTTCCGTTTGTTGCTATGGCGGTCAGAGGTGGGTAGAGTAACCAGAAATTGTACTCAAGTAGGAGTACTGTTACTTTAGAGATGCATTACTCAAGTAAAACTAAGGAGTAGTCATCCAAATATTTACTTGAGTAAAAGTAAAAAGTATGTTGTGAAAAAACTACTACTGAGTAACTGATGAGTAACCTGTTTGTTTAATGATTACGGCAACAAATAACGCACAAAAACATAAAAATAGCAATGAGCAAATTCAGAGCCAGGAATATCTCTTAAGCAACTAAAACAATAATATATATTAGATAATAATACATTAAAATAAAAAAATTAAGGCAAATTGAGCCACAATAACTTAACAGCACCATAGGCTCAGTAGGCATTCTATCGATTGATTGATTGATTAAAACTTTTATTAGTAGATTGCACAGTACAGTACATATTCCGTACAGTTTACCACTAAATGGTAACACCCCAATAAGTTTTTCAACGTTAATCAACTACTTAATAAATGACCAAGTCGAGGTGATCTACCTCATATATACATACACACACATATCATATATATATATATATATATTTTATAGTTATTTATTATGCCGTTTTTGTTGACATGTTAAAGGTGTTTTAAAGAATATAAATGCATGTTTAACATATAGATTCCTATCTTTCATGAAGACAAGAATATAAGTTGGTGTATTACCTGATTCTGATGACTAGCATTGATTGGAATCAGACAGTATAGTGCTGATAACGTCCACGTTTTCAAATGGAGGAGAAAAAAAGTTCCTCTTTTCTGTCTAATACCACATGAAAGTCGTTGGTTTTTGGCATCTTATTTGTCCAGCTTCTATATTCGTTTTTATACACTTTACAAGAAATACATTGGCGGCAAACTCCGTAGCTTGCTCGCTTGTTTGCGCTGGCTTTCGGAGACTCTTATTTTGTTAGCGCAGGCGCGATGGAGTGGCGCTTTTATTGTGAAGGCGGAAACTGTGCGATCAATCTTTACGCTTTTGACTGGACGTACGGTTGAAATCAAAAGTGTCTTTTTTCCTTTACTCTTTTGATTGATTGGTTGATTGATTGAAACCTTTATTAGTAGATTGCACAGTACAGTAAATATTCCGTACAGTTTACCACTAAATGGTAAAACCCCTATAAGTTTTTCAATGTTAATCAATTACTTAATAAATGACCAAGTCGAGGTGATCTACCTCATATATACATACACACACATATCATATATATATGTATATATATATATATATATATATATATATATATATATATATATATATATATATATATATTTATAGTTATTTAGTTTGCCGTTTTTGTTGACATGTTAAAGATGTTTTAATGAATATACATGCATGTTTAACATATAGATTCCTATCTTTCATGAAGACAAGAATATAAGTTGGTGTATTACCTGATTCTGATGACTTGCATTGATTGGAATCAGACAGTATAGTGCTGATAACGTCCACGTTTTCAAATGGAGGAGAAAAAAAGTTCCTCCTTCCTGTCTAATACATCATGAAAGTCGTTGGTTTTCAGCATCTTATTTGTCCAGCTTCTATATTCGTTTTTATACACTTTACAAGAAATACATTGGCGGCAAACTCCGTAGCTTGCTCGCTTGTTTGCGCTGGCTTTTGGAGACTCTTATTTTGTTAGCGCAGGCGCGATGGAGCGGCACTTTTATTGTGAAGACAGGAACTGCGCGATCAGTCTTTACGCTTTTGACGGGAAGTACGATTGAAATAAAAAGTGTCTTTTTTCCTTTACACTTTGATTGATTGAAACTTTTATTAGTAGATTGCACAGTACAGTACATATTCTGCACAATTGACCACTAAATGGTAACACCTCCAATGAGGTTTTAAACTTTTTTAGGTCGGATTCGACGTGTGACGGTCACGTGACCGCCTGGTTTTGTTTGATTGGTCCAACGTCACCAGTGACTCTATTTGATTGGTGAAACGCAGGCATGCGCAGATCCTACTTTGAATGCGTGTCTGACAAAATCAAAACAAACAAAGCGTGCATTAACAGTGCCGGCAGTAAGTCGAACACATTTCCAGTGAGGGTTGGACTCCGCCAAGGCTGTCCTTTGTCACCGATTCTGTTCATAACTTTTATGGACAGAATTTCTAGGCGCAGTCAAGGCGTTGAGGGGTTCCGGTTTGGTGGCCGCAGGATTAGGTCTCTGCTTTTTGCAGATGATGTGGTCCTGATGGCTTCACCTGACCGGGATCTTCAGCTCTCGCTGGATCGGTTCGCAGCCCAGTGTGAAGCGACCGGAATGAGAATCAGCACCTCCAAGTCCGAGTCCATGGTTCTCGCCCGGAAAAGGGTGGAATGCCATCTCCGGGTTGGGGAGGAGACCCTGCCCCAAGTGGAGGAGTTCAAGTACCTAGGAGTCTTGTTCACGAGTGGGGGAAGAGTGGATCGTGAGATCGACAGGCGGATCGGTGCGGCGTCTTCAGTAATGCGGACGTTGTACCGATCCGTTGTGGTGAAGAAGGAGCTGAGCCGGAAGGCAAAGCTCTCAATTTACCGGTCGATCTACGTTCCCATCCTCACCTATGGTCATGAGCTTTGGGTTCATGACCGAAAGGATAAGATCACGGGTACAAGCGGCCAAAATTAGTTTCCTCCGCCGTGTGGCGGGTCTCTCCCTTAGAGATAGGGTGAGAAGCTCTGCCATCCGGGAGGAACTCAAAGTAAAGCCGCTGCTCCTTCACATCGAGAGGAGCCAGATGAGTTGGTTCGGGCATCTGGTCAGGATGCCACCCGAACGCCTCCCTAGGGAGGTGTTTAGGGCACGTCCAACCGGTAGGAGGCCACGGGGAAGACCCAGGACACGTTGGGAAGACTAGATTAGATTAGATAGTACTTTATTTATTCCGTCAGGAGAGTTCCTTCAGGAAAATTACAATTTTCAGCACAATCCCATTCAAGATCAGACAAACATTACAGGGAGACAGAACAGGATCGCTGACGGGTCTGCCGGCTTCCAGCGCCCCTTACAAAAAAGAGACTATGTCTCCCGGCTGGCCTGGGAACGCCTCGGGATCCCCCGGGAAGAGCTAGACGAAGTGGCTGGGGAGAGGGAAGTCTGGGTTTCCCTGCTTAGGCTGTTGCCCCCGCGACCCGACCTCGGATAAGCGGAAGATGATGGATGGATGGATAAAAAAAAGTAGCGAGTAACGAGCTGATTGTAAATGAATGGAGCGGAGTAAAAGTAGCGTTTCTTCTCTATAAATATACTCAAGTAAAAGTAAAAGTATGTTGCATAAAAACTACTCTTAGAAGTACAATTCAGCCCAAAAGTTACTCAAGTAGATGTAACGGAGTAAATGTAGCGCGTTACTACCCACCTCTGAAGGCGGTTGCTATGTTTCTGCTTCTTCAATTTCCTCGGACCACGTCCGGTCACCCCGGATTTTGGGCTCGGAGGACTCAAGTCGGGATCGGCGGTGGGACAGAATACTTACTTTTGTGGTCTTTCTGTGTAGATATTATCCTAACCCAGTACTCACATAAACTGATCTTTATGTGTGGTCTAAGGATAAATCTCTTCAGACTGATCAAATCTCCGGCTTCAGTGGAGGCATTTATGTTAGCGCCGTGTTTGAGCTTAGTGTCAAGGCAAGTGGAATGATAATCCACCACGGGCCAAAATGTATTCGTTTTTTAAGACCTTTTTCTCCAGGTTTTAGACAGCCACTTTATCAAAGCATCAAAGCACGAGAAGCGACCTTCTTTAGATTCTCCATGCTACAGTTCTCCCAAAAAAAAAAAAAAGCCATTAGTGTTTACAACCTTTCCTCCTCTCAAACGTGCTCTGCTTTGTGGGTGACCTTTTCCCCGTCTATCACTTACAGGATCAGTATGCATTCTACTCGCTGAGTGATTACTTCTCACCCTGTCAGCTCACCTTGGCTTCAGCTGTCATCTTGCTATCTATTTTCAGAGCGATATTATCTTTCTCGCGTCGTGTTGGTGGTTCCCATTTGAAGTCTCTGTTCAGCACGGGGATCTTTCGTAAGACGCTAATTCATGCTTCACCAGGGATGAACCGTTTGGTGGGTATTCAAATATAAGCAGGGGCGTCATTTATGAAACCTGGCGTACGCCATTTTCACAACAAAGTCCGTAGTTCTCGCCTGGAAAAGGGTGGAGGGCCATCTCAGAGATCGTGTCCCAAGTGGTGGAGTTTAGGTACCTCGGAATCTTTTTCACGAGTGAAGGAGTATCAGTGTGGCGTCTGCATTGATGCGGACCCTTGTAATGATCCGTAGTAGTGAAGGAGCTGGGCCGGAAGGCAAAGTTCTCATTTTACCAGTCGATCTATGGTCATGAGCTTTGGGTTATGACCGAAAGGACAACTGGAGGAGTTAAGGTACTTCGGAGTCTTGTGCACGAGTGAGGAACGAGTGGATCGTGAGACCTACAGACGTATCGGTGTGGCGTCTGCAGTGATGCCAACCCTGTATCGATCCATTGTAGTAAAGAATGAGCCGAGCTGGAAGTCAAAGTTCTCAATTTACCAGTCGATCTATGGTCATGAGCTTAGGGTTATGACCGAAAGGACAAGTGGAGGAGTTAAGGTACGTTGGAGTCTTGTGCACGAGTGAGGAACAAGTGGATTGTGAGATCTACAGACGTATCGGTGTGGCTTCTGCAGTGATGCGAAGCCTGTATCGATCCATAGTAGTAAAGAAGGAGCTGAGCTGGAAGTCAAAGTTCTCAATTTACCAGTCGATCTATGGTCATGAGCTTAGGGTTACGACCGACAGGACATGTGGAGGAGTTAAGGTACGTCGGAGTCTTGTGCACGAGTGAGGGACGAGTGGATCATGAGATCTACAGATGTATCGGCGTGGCGTTTGCAGTGATGCGAACCCTGTATCGATCCATAGTAGTAAAGAAGGAGCTGAGCTGGAAGTCAAAGTTCTCAATTTACCAGTCGATCTATGGTCATGAGCTTAGGGTTATGACCGAAAGGACAAGTGGAGGAGTTAAGGTACTTCGGAGTCTTGTGCACGAGTGAGGAACAAGTGGATTGTGAGATCTACAGACGTATCGGTTTGGCGTCTGCAGTGATGCGAATCCTGTATCGATCCATAGTAGTAAAGAAGGAGCTGAGCCGGAATGCAAAGTTCACAATTTACCAGTCGATCTATGGTCATGAGCTTTGGTTTATGACCTAAAGGACAAGTGGAGGAGTTAAGGTACTTTGGAGTCTTGTGCACGAGTGAGGAACAAGTGGATTGTGAGATCTACAGACGTATCGGTGTGGCTTCTGCAGTGATGCGAACCCTGTATCGATCCATAGTAGTGAAGAAGGAGCTGACCCGGAAGGCAAAGTTCACAATTTACCAGTCGATCTATGGTCATGAGCTTTGGGTTATGAACAAAAGGACAAGTAGAGGAGTTAAGGTACCTCGGAGTCTTGTTTACAAATGAGGGACAAGTAGCTTGTGAGATCTACAGGTGTATAGGTGCGTCGTGGCGAAGAATGAGCTGAGCCGTAAGGCAGAGTTCACAATTTACCGTTCGATCTATGGTCATGAGCTTTGGGTTATGACCAAAAGGACAAGTGGAGGAGTTGAGGTACCTCGGAATCTTGTTCACGAGGGAGGGACGAGTGGATCGGGATATCTACAAGTGTATCGGCTTGGCATCTGCAGTGATGCAGACCCTGTAACAATCCGTAGTAGTGAAGAAGGAGCTGAGCCATAAGGCAAAGTTCACAATTTAGCAGTCGATCTATGGTCTCGAGCTTTGGGTTATGACCGAAAGGACAAGTGGAGGAGTGACGGTACCTCGGAGTCTTGTTCATGAGTGAGGGACGGGTAGATCGTGAAATCTACAGGCGAATCGGGGTGGCGTCTGCAGTGATGCAGACTCTTGTAATGATCCGTAGTAGTGAAGGAGCTGGGCCGGAAGGCAAAGTTCATAATTTACCAGTCGATCTATGGTCATGAGCTTTGGGTTATAACCAAAAGGACAAGTGGAGGAGTTAAAGTACTTTGGAGTCTTGTGCACGAGTGAGGAACGAGTGGATCGTGAGACCTACAGACGTATCGGTGTGGCGTCTGCAGTGATGCGAAGCCTGTATCAATCCGTAGTAGTGAAAAAGGAGCTGAGCTGGAAGTCAAAGTTCTCAATTTACCAGTCGATCTATGGTCATGAGCTTTGGGCTATGAACAAAAAGACAAGTGGAGGAGTTAAGGTACCTCGGAGTCTTGTTTACGATTGAGGGACGAGTAGCTCGTGAGATCTACAGGTGGATAGGTGCGTCGTGGCGAAGAATGAGCTGAGCCGTAAGGCAAAGTTCACAATTTACCAGTCGATCTATGGTCATGAGCTTTGGGTTATAACAGAAAGGACGAGTGGAGGAGTTAAGGTACCTCGGAATCTTGTTCACGAGGGAGGGACGAGTGGTTCGGGAGATCTACAAGTGTATCGGCTTGGCGTCTGCATTGATGCGGACCCTTGTAATGATCCGTAGTAGTGAAGGAGCTGAGCCGGAAGGCAAAGTTCTCACTTTACCAGTCGATCTATGGTCATGAACTTTGGGTTACGGCCGACAGGACAAGTGGAGGAGTTAAGGTACGTCTGAGTCTTGTGCACGAGTGAGGGACGAGTGGATCGTGAGATCTACAGACGTATCGGTGTGGCGTCTGCAGTGATGCGAAGCCTGTATCGATCCATAGTAGTAAAGAAGGAGCTGACCCGGAATGCAAAATTCACAATTTACCAGTCGATCTATGGTCATGAACTCTGGGTTATGACCTAAAGGACAAGTGGAGGAGATTAAGTACCTACGTAGGAGTCTTGTTCACGAGTGAGGGACAAGTGGATCGTGAAATCTACAGGTGGATCAGTGCGGCGTCTGCAGTGATGCGGACCCTGTATAGATCCATAATGGTGAAGAAGGAGCTTAGCCGGAAGGCAACTTTCTCAATTTACTGGTCGTTCTATGGTCATGAGCTTTGGGTTACGACCGAAAGGACAAGTGGAAGAGTTAAGGTACTCGGAGTCTTGTTCACGAGTGAGGGACGAGTGGATTGTGAGATCTATAGACGTATCATTGTGGCGTCTGCAGTGATGCGAAGCCTGTATCGATCCGTAGTAGTGAAGAAGGAGCTGAGCCGGAAGGCAAAGTTCACAATTTACCGGTCGATATATGGTCATGAGCTTTGAGTTATAACCGAAAGGACAAGTGGAGGTGTTAAGGTACCTCGGAGTCTTGTTCACAAGTGAGGGACGAGTAGATCGTGAGATCTACAGGTGGATTGGTTCTCAATTTATCCGTCGATCTATGGTCATGAGCTCTGGGTTATGACCGAAAGGACAAAATCACGGGTACAAGCGGCCAAAATTAGTTTTCTTCTATCGAGTGGTGGCGCTCCCCCTTACAGGGGCCAGATGAGCTGGTTTGGTTAGAACGCCCCACAAGCGCCTCCCTGCGGATATGTTTAGGGCGCGTCCAAGCAGAAGTAGACCACCGGGAAGACCCAGGACATGTTGGGGGGCACTATGTCTCCCAGTTGGCTCAGGTTCCCCGGGAGGAGCTACCAAATAGCTGGGGAAATTGGAGTCTGGGATTCTATGCTTAGGTTAATCATAGTAATATCGACTAGATACGCTCTTGTACTTGGTATCATTACAGTGGATGTTAGGTGTAGATCCAACCATGGCGTTTGTTTACATTTAGCTTGTTAGCGGTGAGCTATTGTATCCTCCTATGGTGTGTAGTGAAGCATGTTTAGCTATTCCTCATCCTGCAGTGATAAATTGTAAGACCCTTACTTTGTTTGTCGGCCATGTATTAGTGATTTAGAAGTAGCTAAAACACTGCCGACTGCGGATGGATGTTAGCCGCTAGCTAGCTAGCCATATCTTAAAGCACCTCTTCCTGACGGTGTTTCAGGGTTATAACTTAACCTTTGTCTTTACTTTTTACACCAATGTTTGTCCGTTCTCCCTTTTCTGTCTACACACTGTGTCTGCTTGTAAGTACTCTGTGAGTTTGCACTGCCGAACATGCTCCTTTGCTCATTTTCTGTTTAAAAAATAAATCAAAAATGGGGAACCGGTGCTGTTGTACTGTTTTTTAATCATTAGTACATACTATACTAGTATTGTTATACCGTACAACCCTAATATACATAAATGCATACATACATAGTACAAACACGTTTTATTTGACTAATCAAAATCTTTAATTTGCAGTAATTTGAAGACAAATCTTAAATTGTGATTTGATGGTTTTATTCACAAATCCAAACAAATAGACTTAAAGACTTAAACAAGCTGTAATTGTTCAAATGCTACATTCTCCAAAGACATTAGAAGCAACTTAGCTTTTATTGAGTAGAGACTTTCCGAACCTTTGCTGTTCAAACTTGACATCAACTAAATATATGTATAATATTTATATTCCCCCCCAGAAGGAAAAGCATTAAAAAACAAAAAACAAAACAAATGTTCATCACTCAAACATTTAACTCCTTTATTTATACTTTTGATGGGACTTTGGAATCACATTCAAAGTGGATTAAACACTAAAAGTGTTTGCAACCTTAAGGTAAATGTAAGTTTCAGGATATTACAGTTTTAGGATGTATTTCAAGGCAAAACGTCCAAAAAAGTTTCACAACTCCCATGCAGTACCTCTGAGGATCCTCTAGGGGTCCCGGTCTAGGTTATTGTAATATTATGGGGTATTGCAATAGTCGGGACTTCCGAAATATCAAATGGCGACAATTATTCATGAAGTTAAGATCAGAAAATTGGACACATTTCTTATTCGATATTTTGCAATGCGCCTCCACATTGAAGAGTTTATATGTTTGAGTAATATGCAACTATAATTATTTGAAACTTGCTTATCTGTGAAGATTTGGCGGCATAGTGATGCAGAGTTTGTTATTCCAAGGATGCGTCGGCATGAAACACAGCGTAATGTAAGAGAAGATATTTATTTAACAAAAGGAGCTAGGAAAAAAAATACTGGAGCTAAGCAGAAAAGGCAAACAAAGGGAGCTAGCGTGAGAGCTAGGAAAAAACGGACAGAAACACCTAAAACTTGGCACAAAGGCACACAAATGGAAAACAAAACCATTAGCATGAGAGCTAGACAAGAACAACGGCGTAGCGTACAAGCTAGCCAGGATAGACATACCAAGAGTCTTCAAATGTGAGCAAATTTGAGTCCGATAATGAGTGAACAGAAAAGGCTGGCTTATAAAGGATGGTGATTAGTGGAACAGGTGTGTGTCTATAAACCACAAATAATACGTTGCTATGGAAACAGACAAAAAAACAGGAACTAAGGAGACACACTACAAAATGTGATACAGAAAAGAATCAAAACTACAACATAGAACGATCCGAGCAGCAGATTGCAACATTATCTTGACAAATGTGCTATTTCATATTGATCAATGATTATTGCCTGTGTTAAGCTCGTGTGCTAGTGTGTGCTTAGCTGTTGTGTATCTGCCAGCACCTTGTAGCCTATAGCTCAGCATGTTTACCTTTTTGTATCGAGACAGCCGTCACGCCAAATTTCTTCCCCCCTACAACCCCCCCCCCCCCCCCCCCCATTTACTTCCGGGGTCATGATTAATACAGACGTTTTGTTAACGCTATATTATAAAAAAAAATTAAAAAACAATTCACAAACACAAGCTATGGGATGACATAAGAGGAAACGTGACCCCGGAAGTAAATGTGTCATCGCATAGCTTGTGTGTGTGAATTGTTTTTTGATTTTTTTTTTTCATAATATAGCGTTAACAAAATGTCTGTATTTTTATAATATAGCGTTATATTTTTATAATATAGCGTTATATTTTTATAATATAGCGGTAACAAAACGTCTGTATTAATCATGACCCCGGAAGTAAATGGGGGGGAAGGTTTTTGTAGGGGGGAAGAAATTTGGCGTAACACAGCCCATTTTAGAACATATTTAAATTTGTTTTGTCAACTATTTACCATCTTTACTTTACCTCACTAGTACAGTTAATTGTTTACATTGTTCAATGATTATTATGTATGTCCAGCTTGTCAAGTCATTTACAATAAAGGTGAACATGCTGAGCTGGCAGATACACAACAGCTAAGCACACAATAGCACACCAGCTAGACATACATTATAATCAGTAAACAACATAAACAGTACTAGTGAAGTAAAGGTAGTAAGTAATTGACAAAATAAATTTAAATATGTTCTAACATGGGCTGTCCTGATACAATATCAATATAAATCCGATACCAGCAAAAGAACAATTATCTGATGATATCAGCCGCCATGTAAAATACAAACTCATACAGGCAATCCAGGAGTTAACTTCAAAATGTCCTCCTTTTAGCACACTAGATTGATCTTTTACTCTATTTTAGTCAAGCCATTTACACAAAAAGGTAAACAAGCTAGGCTTTAAGCTACTAGGAGCTGGCAGATACACAACAGCTAAGCACACAATAGCTCACAAGCTAGACATACGTAATAATCATTGAACAATACAAACAATGAACAGTGTTACTGAGGTAAAGTAAAGTTAGTAAGTAATTGACAAAACAAATTGAAATGTGTCCTAATATGGGCTGTCCCGATACGATATCGATATAAATCCGATACCAGCAAAAGAACAGGTATCTGATGATATCAGCCGGCATGTAAAATGCAAACTCTGATACAAGCAATCCAGCAGCTAACATCTAAATGTCCTCCTTTTAGCATATAAGGTTGATCTTGTAGTCTATTTTAGTCAAGACATCTACAAAAAAGGTAAACAAGCTAGGCTGTAAACTACTAGAGTTGGCAGATACACAACAGCTAAGCACACAATAGCTCACAGCTAAAAGATCAAACTTATGTGCTAATAGGAGGACATTTTGAAGTTAGCTGCTGGACTGCTTGTATCAGAGTTTGTAATTTACATGCCAGCTGATTTCATCGGATACTTCTTTTGATGGTTTTGGATTTATATCGATATCGTATCGGGATAGCCTGTATTAGGACACATTTCAATTTGTTTTGTCAATTACTTACTACCTTTACTTTACCTCACTAGTACTGTTCATTGTTTATATCGTTCAATGATTATTATGTATGTCTAGCTTGTGTGCTATTGTGTGCTTAGCTGTTGTGTATCAGCCAGCTCAGCATGTTTACCTTTTTTGTGAATGACTTGACTATAATGGAAGACAAGATCAAACTTATGTGCTAAAAGGAGGACATTTTCAAGTTAGCTGCTGGACTGCTTGTAACAGAGTTTGTAATTTACATGCCAGCTGATATCATTGGATATTTCTTGTGATGGTTTCGGATTTATACCGATATCGTATCGGGATAGCCTGTATTAGGACACATTTCAATTTGTTTTGTCAATTACTTACTACCTTTACTTTACCTCGCTAGTACTGTTAATTGTTTATATTGTTCAATTATTATTTTGTATGTCTAGCTTGTGCGCTATTGTGTGCTTAGCTGTTGTGTATCTGCAGCTCAGCATGTTTACCTTTTTTGTGAATGACTTGACTATAATGGAAGACAAGATCAACCGTATGTGCTAAAAGGAGGATATTTTGAAGTTAGCTGCTAGACTGCTTGTATCAGAGTTTGTAATTTACATGCCAGCTGATATCATCGGATACTTCTTTTGATGGTTTCGGATTTATATCGATATCGTATCGGGATAGCCTGTATTAGGACACATTTCAATTTTTGTCAAGTACTTACTACCTTTACTTTACCTCGCTAGTACTGTTCATTGTTTATATTGTTCAATGATTATTTTGTATGTCTAGCTTGTGCGCTATTCTGTGCTTAGCTGTTGTGTATCTGCCAGCTCAGCATGTTTACCTTTTTTGTGAATGACTTGACTATAATAGAAGACAAGATCAACCTTATGTGCTAAAAGGAGGATATTTTGAAGTTAGCTGCTAGACTGCTTGTATCAGAGTTTGTCATTTACATGCCAGCTGATATCATCGGATACTTCTTCTTTTGATGGTTTCGGATAGCCTGTATTAGGACACATTTCAATTTGTTTTGTCAAGTACTTACTACCTTTACTTTACCTCAGTAGTACTGTTCATTGTTTATATTGTTCAATGTCTAGCTTGTGCGCTATTGTGCGCTTAGCTGTTGCGTATCTGTTAGCTCCTAGTAGCTTTTAGCCTAGCATGTTTACTTTTTTCCAAATGACTAACATAGAAGAAAAGATCAACCTTGTGTGCTTAAAGAAGGACAATTAGATGTTGACTACTGGACTGCTTGTATCGGAATTTATATCGGACATTTTACATGCTAGCTAATACCATCGGATATTTGTTTGTTTGCTGATATCGGATGTATATCAATATTGTATCAGGACAGCCCATTTTAGAACATATTTAATTTTTTTTTGTCAATTACTTACTACCTCTACCTTAGTAGTAGTACTGTTCATTTTTCACTAGTACCGTAAAATACGAGGGCTAATTTCTAGTGTTGTAACAATATTTTAAATGTTTTTCCTGGTCTCAAACTGATCCCCTCTCCTCCATAGTAGCTCAGTTTAGGATTTACTTTTTTGCCCCTCCTGTGTACCTTTTTTTACGGAGCACTACCCTTCTGTACGTCCACTCGTGGATGTTTTTTTTTAACTGAGAACAGATGTTGTGGTATGACAATTCCATACCAACATTTCCCGGTGGTAAGGCAAAGAAGAGGCAGGATTGAAACTGAATAGGAGCATGGTTTTATTCATTACGACAAACAGGTTGAGCGCAAATATTTTGGAAAGGTGGGTATTTACGATAGTGTTACACGCCTACTTAGTGGTAATTGTTAATGGTGGGGTTTTGGTACTCTAGGAGCCAAAGGTTGGACTCACTGAGACTAATCATCGTCTGCTCGCCCAAGCTGTCGGCCATGATAATGGCGAGGCGACGGTGAGCTGATGTTTACAGGTTGACGACGGCGCTCTGATCCTTCTCTTTGCTCGGCCCAGCACTTCCACTTTGCTTCACCTCTGAAGCGCCCGCCTAATTTCTCTCTGGAGACACAAATCCTTTCCAGCCCGTCGTGTCCCCGGGCTACATATTTACAGAGAGGAACTCTGACGCCTGACGCATGGATCATCGCCATCCACACCCTGGTCTAGGCCGGATCTGGGGAAAATGAAGACCTGGGGGTCTCCGTTAAGCTTTTCAATCCGGCCCCCGGACATTCCCAAATATTGTTTTTAGATCTTTAGGATGGAAAGTGTGGCTGCCTTTAAGATTGTCTCATGTCCCCAACTAGACTAAGTATTACAATGTGTCATGATCCGTATCCCGGATCATATCATGTTCAGGTTTTGAGTCTTTTTGGTATTATGTTCTGCTAATGTTTACCTTAGTTCCTGGTTGTACTTCCTTGTTTAGTCTGTCACCATAGTTACACATTAATTTCACCCGCCCCTTGCTTTTGACGCACACCTGTTTTCTGTTTGCTGTCCTTATTTAAGCCTGCCTTTTCCGTTCATTCAGCCTTGCTTCCTGGTTTGTTTTATACAACAGTGACGACCCTGATTGCCGATTCCGATGTTGTACTCGATATCTTCCGCGCTATGCTTTTGGTTTTTTCTAGCTCCCATGCTAGTTCTGTTTGTTTTGCCTTTTGTGCCTAGTACCAGTTTTTCTGGTCATAGTCTGTTTTAATGTTAAATAAACCCTTGTTTCTTACCTCCACGCTTTGTTCGAGCCCGACTGCACCAAGAAAGAACGAACCCCCATCACGATGCCCCGCACACGTCATACAATGCTTGGAATCTCCACTTTTGCAGGATTTACTAGTTACTCTGGTCATCTAATTAGTTACTATGGTCATCTAACTAGTTACTACGGTCATCTAATACGTTACTATGGTCATCTAATTAGTTACTATTGTCATCGAATGACTTATTAAGGTCATCTAATGAGTTACTATGGTCATCTAATTAGTTGCCATGGTCATCTATTGAGTTACTATGGTCATCCAATAAGTTACTATGGTCATCTAATTAGTTGCCATGGTCATCTATTGAGTTACTATGGTCATCCAATTAGTTACTATGGTCATCTAATGAGTTACTAAAGTCATCTAATGAGTTACTATGGTCATCTAATTAGTTACTATGGTCATCTAATGAGTTACTATGGTCATCTAATGAGTTACTAAGGTCATCTAATGAGTTACTATGATCATCTAATGAGTTACTATGGACATCTAATGAGTTACTATGGTCATCTAATGAGTTGTTATGGTCATCTAATGAGTTGTTATGGTGATCTAATGAGCTACTATGGTCATCTAACGAGTTACTAAGGCCCGGACGGGCTGCGACACTGTGGTGCTCTTGCTAAAGATGGAACATTTGGCGGAAATGCCGGACAGTTCTGCAGACTTCATGGCTGGTTCACATGGTGGTCACTCCGTGATCACGTACGACCGCCAGACACTTCTGGATATGGACATATCGGGCCGTTTTGGACTGATAGACGCGGGCGTGCTAAACATGCTAACTAGCATGGGGATACGTCGGCGGCTACATCCAGCGGCCTGTGAAGCAGCGGAGTCTAGTAGTAGCGGGGGCCGTCTACGGAGCAGACGCCAGCGGTGTGATCGGAAACGCGGATGTCGAGCGGGGCTAAAAACAAAGCAGAAGGCTAATCCCCACAGAACACCACTTCCCTCCACCCTGAAGACGGATTTAAATAAAGGATGCGAGACTACTGGTCTGGGTAAGGAGTCAGTTAAATTAGAACAAGTTTTTTCTGCTTTGAGTGTTTCAGAGTTGGACATGTGTTTTACAGAGGTGGCTAACTATGATGCGTGCAGTTTATCAAAGCAACAAACAAACAATCGGAAAATCCCCGTTACTGAGGAGGCTAACCATGATGCGTGCAGTTTATCAAAGCAACAATCAAACAATCGGAACATTCCCGTCGTATCAATTCCTAGCTATGGTCGTAATTATACTGAATGCACTGGGCATAATAAACACAACATTATTAATATTGCTACTACGGATAATTTGATCAACAATTCCCTAAAACAGCCCACTACCTATAATATAGGTTTTTTAAACATAAGATCATTGTCTCCCAAAACGTTGTTAGTTAATGATATCATCAGAGACAACAATCTTAACGTCATCGGTCTCAGTGAAACCTGGCTTAAACCAAACGACTTTTTTGCGCTAAATGAGGCATGTCCTCCTAACTTTACACATGCGCATATTGCCCGTCCGCTTAAAAGGGGTGGGGGGGTCGCACTAATATACAACGAAAACTTTAACCTTAGTCCTAACATAAATAATAAATATAAATCGTTTGAGGTGCTTACTATGAGGTCTGTCACACCGCTGCCTCTACACCTGGCTGTTATCTACCGCCCCCCAGGGCCCTGTTCGGACTTTATCAATGAATTCTCAGAGTTCGTTGCTGATCTAGTGACACACGCCGATAATATAATCATAATGGGGGACTTTAATATCCATATGAATACCCCATCGGACCCACCGTGCGTAGCGCTCCAGACTATAATTGATAGCTGTGGTCTCACACAAATAATAAATGAACCCACGCATCGCAACGGTAATACGATAGACCTAGTGCTTGTCAGGGGTATCACCGCTTCCAAAGTTACGATACTCCCGTATACTAAAGTATTGTCCGATCATTACCTTATAAAATTCGAGGTTCAGACGCATGTTCGTCAAACTAATAATAATAATAACTGCTATAGCAGCCGCAACATTAATACGGCCACAACGACAACTTTTGCTGACCTACTGCCCTCGGTAATGGCACCATTCCCAAAGTATGTGGGCTCTATTGATAACCTCACTAACAACTTTAACGACGCCCTGCGCGAAACCATTGATAACATAGCACCGCTAAAGTTAAAAAAGGCTCCAAAAAAGCGTACCCCGTGGTTTACAGAAGAAACTAGAGCTCAGAAATTATTATGCAGAAAGCTGGAACGCAAATGGCGCACGACTAAACTTGAGGTGCACCATCAAGCATTTAGTGATGGTTTAATAACTTATAAAAGCATGCTTACCTTAGCTAAAGCTAATTATTACTCAAATCTCATCCACCGTAATAAAAACGATCCTAAATTTTTGTTTAGTACGGCAGCATCGCTAACCCAACAAGGGACTCCTTCCAGTAGCTCCACCCACTCAGCTGATGACTTTATGCAGTTCTTTAATAAGAAAATTGAAGTCATTAGAAAGGAGATTAAAGACAATGCGTCCCAGCTACAACGGGGTTCTATTAACACTGACACGATTGTATATACGGCGGATACTGCCCTCCAAAATAGTTTCTCTCGTTTTGAGGAAATAACATTAGAGGAATTGTTACAACGTGTAAATGGAATAAAACAAACAACATGTTTACTTGACCCTCTTCCTGGGAAACTGATCAAGGAGCTCTTTGTATTATTAGGTCCATCAGTGCTAAATATTATAAACTTATCACTTTCCTCGGGCACTGTTCCCCTAGCATTCAAAAAAGCGGTTATTCATCCTCTTCTTAAAAGACCTAACCTCGATCCTGACCTCATGGTAAACTACCGACCGGTGTCTCACCTTCCCTTTATTTCAAAAATCCTCGAAAAAATTGTTGCGGAGCAGTTAAATGAACACTTAGCGTCTAACAATCTATGTGAAACCTTTCAATCCGGTTTCAGGGCAAATCACTCGACGGAGACAGCCCTCGCAAAAATGACTAATGATCTATTGCTAACGATGGATTCTGATGCGTCATCTATGTTGCTGCTCCTCGATCTTAGCGCTGCTTTCGATACCGTCGATCATAATATTTTATTAGAACGTATCAAAACACGAATTGGTATGTCAGACTTAGCCCTGTCTTGGTTTAACTCTTATCTTACTGATAGGATGCAGTGTGTCTCCCATAACAATGTGACCTCGGACTACGTTAAGGTAACGTGTGGAGTTCCCCAGGGTTCGGTCCTTGGCCCTGCACTCTTCAGCATCTACATGCTGCCGCTAGGTGACATCATACGCAAATACGGTGTTAGCTTTCACTGTTATGCTGATGACACCCAACTCTACATGCCCCTAAAGCTGACCAACACGCCGGATTGTAGTCAGCTGGAGGCGTGTCTTAATGAAATTAAACAATGGATGTCCGCTAACTTTTTGCAACTCAACGCCAAAAAAACGGAAATGCTGATTATCGGTCCTGCTAGACACCGAACTCTATTTAATAATACAACTATAACATTTGACAACCAAACAATTAAACAAGGCGACACGGTAAAGAATCTGGGTATTATCTTCGACCCAACTCTCTCCTTTGAGGCACACATTAAAAGTGTTACTAAAACGGCCTTCTTTCATCTCCGTAATATCGCTAAGATTCGCTCCATTCTGTCCACTAAAGACGCTGAGATCATTATCCATGCGTTTGTTACGTCTCGCCTCGACTACTGTAACGTATTATTTTCGGGTCTCCCCATGTCTAGCATTAAAAGATTACAGTTGGTACAAAATGCGGCTGCTAGACTTTTGACAAGAACAAGAAAGTTTGATCACATTACGCCTGTACTGGCTCACCTGCACTGGCTTCCTGTGCACTTAAGATGTGACTTTAAGGTTTTACTACTTACGTATAAAATACTACACGGTCTAGCTCCATCCTATCTTGCCGATTGTATTGTACCATATGTCCCGGCAAGAAATCTGCGTTCAAAGGACTCCGGCTTGTTAGTGATTCCCAAAGCCCAAAAAAAGTCTGCGGGCTATAGAGCGTTTTCCGTTCGGGCTCCAGTACTCTGGAATGCCCTCCCGGTAACAGTTCGAGATGCCACCTCAGTAGAAGCATTTAAGTCTCACCTTAAAACTCATTTGTATACTGTAGCCTTTAAATAGACTCCCTTTTTAGACCAGTTGATCTGCCGTTTCTTTTCTTTTTCTTCTATGTCCCACTCTCCCCTGTGGAGGGGGTCCGGTCCGATCCGGTGGCCATGTACTGCTTGCCTGTGTATCGGCTGGGGACATCTCTGCGCTGCTGATCCGCCTCGACATCTCTGCGCTGCTGATCCGCCTCCGCTTGGGATGGTTTCCTGCTGCCTCCGCTGTGAACGGGACTCTCGCTGCTGAGTTGGACCCGCTTTGGACTGGACTCTCGCGACTGTGTTGGATCCATTGTGGATTGAACTTTCACAGTATCATGTTAGACCCGCTCGACATCCATTGCTTTCCTCCTCTCTAAGGTTCTCATAATCATTATTGTCACAGACGTCCCACTGGATCATTATTGTCACCGATGTCCCACTGGGTGTGAGTTTTCCTTGCCCTTATGTGGGCCTACCGAGGATGTCGTGGTGGTTTGTGCAGCCCTTTGAGACACTAGTGATTTAGGGCTATATAAGTAAACATTGATTGATTGATTGATCTAATTAGTTACTATGATCATCGAATTAGTTACTGTGGTCATCTAATGAGTTGCTATGGTCCTCTAATGAGTTACTATGGTCATTTAATTAGTTACTACGGTCATGTAATTAGTTACTATGGTCATCTAATTAGTTACTATGGCCATCTAATTAGTTACTATGGTCATCTCATTAGTTACTATGGTCATCTAATGAGTTACTATGGTCATCTAATGAGTTACTATGGTCATCTGACGAGTTACTAAGGTCATCTAATAAGTTATTATGATCATCTAATTAGTTACTATGGTCATATAATGAGTTACTATGGTCATCTAATGAGTTGTTATGGTCATCTAATGAGTTGCTATGGTCATCTAATTAGTTATTATGGTCATCTAATGAGTTAAGTTGGTCATCTAATGAGTTACTATGGTCATCTAATGAGTTACTTTGGTCATCTAATGAGTTACTTTGGTCATCTAATGAGTTGTTATGGTCATTTAATAAGTTACAATGGTCATCTAATTAGTTGCCATGGTCATCTATTGAGTTACTATGCTCATCTAATTAGTTACTATGGTCATCTAATGAGTTACTAAAGTAATCTAATGAGTTACTATGGTCATCTAATTAGTTACTATGGTCATCTAATGAGTTACTATGGTAATCTAATGAGTTACTATGGTCATCTAACGAGTTATTAAGGTCATCTAATTAGTTACTATGATCATCGAATTAGTTACTATGGTCATCTAATGAGTTGCTATGGTCATCTAATGAGTTACGATGGTCATCTAATTAGTTACTATGGTCATGTAATTAGTTATTATGGTCATCTAATGAGTTGCTATGGTCATCTAATGAGTTACGATGGTCATCTAATTAGTTACTACGGTCATGTAATTAGTTATTATGGTCATCTAATGAGTTAATTTGGTCATCTAATGAGCTACTATGGTCATCTAATGAGTTACGTTGGTCATCTAATGAGTTACTATGGTCATCTAATGAGTTAGTATGGTCATCTAATTAGTTACTATGATCATCTAATTAGTTACTATATGGTCATCTAACAAGTTACTATGGTCATCTAATTAGTTACCATGGTCATTTTATGAGTTACTATGGTCATCCAATTTGTTACTATGGTAATCCAATTAGTTACTATGGGCATGTATTTAGTTACTATGGTCATCCAATTATTTACTGTGGTAATCGGATAAGTTGCTATGGTAGTCTAATGAGTTACAATGGTAATATAATGTGTTACTATGGTCATATAACTAGTTAATAAGGTAATGCAATTAGTTACTGTGGTAGTCTAAATAGTTACTATGGTAATGTAATTATTTACTGTGGTAACATAATTAGTTACTATGGTAGTCTAAACAGTAACGATGGTAATATAAGTAGTTACTATGGTTATCAAATTATTTACTATTTTACTATAAAAATGTACTATGGCAATCGAATCAGTTACTATGGTAATATAATTAGTTAATATGGTAATGTAATTAGTAACTATGGTAGTTTAATTAGTAAATATGGTAATATAATTAGTTACTATGGTAGTCTAAATAGTTACTATGGTAATACAAGTAGTCACTATGGTTATCAAATTATTTACTATTTTAATATAATATTTTACTATGGTAATCTAATCAGTTGCTATGGTAGTCTAATTAGTTACTATGTTTATCTACTTAGTTACTATGGTAGTTTAAATAGTTACTATGGTAATTCAATTAGTTATCACGGTAATATAATTAGTTACTATGGTAGTCGAAGTAGTTACTTTGGTATTCTAATGAGTTACTATGGTTATACAATAAGTTACTTTGGTAATATAATTAGTTACTATGGTAGTATAAATAGTTGCTATGGTAATATAATTAGTTACTATGGTAGTATAAATAGTTACTATGGTCGTCTAAATAGTTACTATGGTAATTAAATGAGTTATTATGGTAATACAATGTGTTACTATGGTAGTCGAAGTAGTTATTTTGGTATCCTAATGAGTTACTATGGTAATACAATAAGTAACTATGTTAATATAATTAGTTACTATGGTAGTATAAATAGTTACTATGGTAATAAAGCTAGTTACCATAGTAATCAAATGAGTTACTATTGTTATATAATAAGTTAATGCGGTAATCAAATTAGTGACTATGGTAGTTTAATTAGTTATTATGGTGATATAGATAGTAACTATGTTAATCAAATAAGTTACTATGGTAGTCTAATGAGTTACTATAGTAATCTGATTAGTTACTATGGTAATCTACTAGTTATCAGGGCACCGGGCATTGAGTGTGACACCTGTCTAACAATTATGTTAATGCATTTTTTTTGGTAGATTTTTTAAAAACTAAAATGTAAAAAAAAATAAGGTAATTTGTAATAATTTCATTTCAACATGTAGTTTATATTACTGTAAATAAAAAATCAATATTGCTGTTTTTTATGTTAAAAAAAGCCACCTCAGTTTTACTATAAAGTATGCATAGTTTTCTTTTACATGAAATTAAAAAAATGCAATTTTAAAGTAACATTTTGGCAACTGAGCTGCCAGTTTGTTAGTTTTTTTGTTTGTGTTTTTACCGCAAATTAACAAATGTAGATTTTGCTGTATTTTACTGTAAATGCCAAAATGGCACCACAGTTTATTACAGTAAAAACAGTACTGTTTTTTTTCATTTGGCGAAAAATGCTGTAAAAACCACAGTAAATTTCACAATTTGACTATGAAATCTATTGCAATTTTTACATTGCACAATTCGATGGATAACTTGCTTTGAAAACATTATTATTAGTTTTTATTTCTGTTTAAAAAATGGTTTGACTATTTGACAATTTATTTTTGCATAATTACGAAATATTTAAGTTAATATATTTTGCGACAAAATTTAGTTTTACATTTATTTCTTTTCCCAAAATAGAAATTAATAATACATTTAGTAAGAGAAGTTGCATTGATACATATGGGCCACATTTGGCCCCCGGGCCCTTGAGTTTGATACCTGTGTCGTAGACATTTGGCTAGCATCTGACCAAATGAAAAAAAAGTTGCGTTTCGTTTATTACTGAAATTATTTCTTTGTCTTGAGGGGCCCGATAGTCTTTGGAAGTGGTCTAGTGCACACAAAATAAGACTCGGAGCGTTTGTCCTTCATCAGCAAACCATTGTTTAGCTTTTATTGATTGAATTCAAAGGATGGCCGTCACTGATGGATTTAAAGGTCACAAGGAGAAAAAGAATGTCTTGGACTGCTGGCCCAGGTAGACAAAAAAACCCCAAAACCAGCTGGCAAGAAGCTGTCACAAGTGGCAAAAAATATTGAAAAAGTTGAGGCATGCTCATCAAACACTTATGTGGAACATTCCACTGGTGAACAGGCTGATTGGGAACAGGTGGGTGTAAAAGCTACTGTGGATTTAGCTAAACAACTGTAGAGTTAACTAATAAAATGCTGTTAGCATGTAAACAGTTAGCATATGTCAAGTACCAAATATATGACTCTGTGTCATGGCGTGAACTATGGTGGGGTTTGTTTTCCCCAGGTGCAAAGCGATTGGAACGGACATAGCGTGTAAGGACATATTTTAATTAATAACTCAAAAAAAAGGTACAAACGAAAGGCACTCACAACGGAGGTACAAAACTTGGATATCAAAGCAAAACTTGTACTAAGGCAAAACTATGGTCATAAAACAAAAACTTGCACTATGGCATGAATAACAAAAAACGTATTTGGAATGAGAAAAGAACAGATATCATCGGCACGGATAACAAGGTTGTGTCGAGGGTGAGTAGAAGGTGATAGAGGGTGATGTCGCCAGGCTGACTGCCTGGCAACTACAGGCTTAAATAGGTGCAGTGATGACAGGTGTGTGAGTCCAGACAAATCAGCTGCGTGAGTCATGATTGGTAGGCATGGAGACAAAAGCAAACCAGGGTGAGCAAAAACAGAAACTAATGGAGTCAATAACAAAACAGAACATAACTAAACAGAACATGATCACAAAGAGATGACGCTCTAATGTAAAGTTTTGCAAAATTTGCAAAACAAAAAATAAAAAGATAGCATGCTAACAGTTACGGCTTTGAATTTAGCTAAAAATAGTTTGCTGACATGCTGTTAACATGTAAACAGTTAGCATGTGCCAAGTACCAAGTAATATGACTCTGGTGTAAAGGGTTGCAAAATTTAGAAAAAAAAGTTAGCACGCTAACATGTCTCATACCAAGGTACATACCAGGTTAGCATGCTAACATTTAGTAGGCTAGCTTGCTAACAGTTAACATGTGTCATGTACTGAGTTATGTGACTTTGGTGTAAAGGGTTGCAAAATTAGCAAACAAAGGGTTAGCATGCTGACATGCTAACTGTTAGCATGTGTCATTACCAAGCAAGCGTGCTAAAATTTAGCATGCTAGCTTTCTAACAGTTTGTATGTTAGCTTGCTAACAGTTAAAATGTGTCACGTACCAAGTTATATGACTCGAAAGTGTACGGCTGTGAGTTTAGCTAAAGTAAAATTGTTGTTAGCATGTAAACAGTTAGTATATGTTACGTACCAAGTGATATGACTGTTGTAAATGGTTGCAAAATTAGCAGAAAAAAGTTAGCATGTGTCACATACCAACTTAGCATGCCAACAGTTATTATGCTACCTGCAAAATTTAGTGTCACCCACCGAATAATGTGACTCTAAAGTGTACTGCTTCGAAATGAGCTAAAAAGTGTCACATTAGCTAAAAAAAAAAGAATGTGTTAGCATGTAAACAGTTAGCTATGTCAAGTACCGAGTGTAAATGATCCTGGGATAAACAGATGCACAATTCACAAAAATAAATAAATAAAAAATAAAAAGTAGCATGCTAACAGTTAACATATAACAGTTATATGACTCTCGGATGTACGGCTGCAAAGTTTGCTGAAAAATTGTAAAATCCGCACAAAAAAAAGTATGCTAATTGTTAGCATGCTACCAGATAGTATATGTCAAGCACCAAGTAACATGACTCTGGGGTGAACCGTTGCAAAATTGGCGGAACATTTAGCATGCCAACTTTAGCATGCTAACTTTTGCATGCTAACGCTTTATCATTTACTCCGTTATTTTTTACTTACTTAAGTAAGTCACATGACCGCACTCCGACCAAAAAGGGACACAAGTCTTCAATGTTTACTTACAAAGTATAAAATATAACATTTATAGCACGTGTGTCAGTAGAAATCCCACTTCCAACTACAAAAAAATGTTTTTTGTTGATGTTTTTCATGTTTTACTCACCAGTTACTCAGTTCTTGAGTATTTTTTTTCACTGAATACTTACTCCTACTTAAGTAATTATTTGGAACTTATTTTTACTTGTTCTTGAGGCAGATTAGGGTATTTTCCAAACTAAAACGTGTACCGGTATTCAAGCCACACCCAATAAATTCTTTAAAAAAAAAAAGATCCATATATAAGCCGCGCCTGAGTATAAGTTGCAATTCTGAGTTATTTACACATAAATATTTTGTAAAGGTTTCTTTACAGACCTTAATTGTGTCCAAACGGCGTCTGTAACAGGGTAGTAAAACGGCTGATCCAACAAAGCGTCAGTCATCGTCATGGACCACACAAGCTGCGCGAGCTAGCTCTCCAGTCGGCTACACAGACTCGATGACACCACGGTGTATTTTTGGTGAATTTACTGAGGAATTTGTCAAACTGAAACGATACCAAAATAATTCCATTCTAAGTTAATTATACTAACACAGACACTCATAAACGTTTTAGCCTATGAGCTAATGCTAACGATGCTCGTTTGATCAAATCACGACAGCACGTACAAATACGCATGAATACACTCCTATAGACGTCAGTAAACAAGAACTGTTTTAGTTATATTGTAAAACATACAAACGTTCCTCGGAGTGACGAATGAAGAATCCGTATGAGTAGAAACGCTATGGACGGCCAGAAGACGGAATAGCATTTGTACTCCCGGTAAAAGCTCTAAAAAAAAGGCTTTGGAATACCTTTTTAGTTCTTTGCGTGAGTTGAAAGAAAACCATTCGCATTGTGTCCGTCAGCGAAGAAAAAGCTTTAAATTATATAAGCCACAGGGTTCAAAGCATGGGGAAAAAAGGAGCATTGTATACCGTATTTCCTTGAATTGCCACCGGGTATATAGTATGCGCCTACCTAGAATTACTGCCGGGTCAAACTCGTTTTGCAAAAATAATTAGCATATTCCTAGAATTTCCGCTGGGTCAAACTCGTCACGTCACGAGTGACACTTCACCTGTCATCATTTTCAAAATAGAGGAGGTTGATTTCAATAATTTGACATCGCATAAAGGGAAAAAGAGTAAGAGTTATTCAGTAGGATTTAAGGTCCAAGCTATTGAATATGCTAAAAAGAACAGTAAGCAGCTATTTTTTATTAATATACCGTAGCTGCGTGTGTCAAATATGAGTCATTAAATGACTCCCGCCTCCTGGTGGTAGAGGGCGCTAGTGATCCTTCTTGCGAATACTCGGCTGCAGAAGAAGTGACAACAAGCAGCAAGAGTGAGCAGCGATCGTTTATTTTTTCCTCTCGCTTGCACTTTTAACATGGAGGATTACATATCTAAAATAAACCAGTTTTCTAAACTGGACTTTCAATCGAAGCAGGAGGTGATAAAGGAAGATCTACATCGAGACAGAGAGACTTTTAAAACCGAAGAAAGATAAGGAAGACTTTTATAAACAAGTTATCGATGATTTTGATCAGAAGGAGCTGCACATGGACTTCATTTATAAGTAAAGGTAAGACCATAATAACATTTTTTTGATTAAATGTGCTTTTCATTATGGAATCCTTACATCACACTCAAATGTATAAGCGCAGGCCTAAATTTACCGCATGCCTTTGGTAAACGCCGGAGTGAGAAGAGGTTTTAAATTAATTAGCACCCCGGCGGGCAATTCAAGGAAAGAAGGTAGTCCAGAATTTCCGGTACTGTAAAGTAAAAGTAGTCTTACTTGACACGATATAGATTGATTAGAAGATAATTGTTTGTGTTTGTTAGCAGAATATTTTCTAACCTGGGGCTAGATCGGCTAGGTCGGAGGACAAAAGCATGCTAGTTGGGCGACCATTTAACGGATCGTCCCGTACTTCTGTACATGATCTGGACAGCCGTAGAACTGAAGAACGGTAAAAAAAAAAAACACTTTTCAAAGTAGCACAAAAATATAATGTGAGGTCACACCGCACGAAAACTATTTCACGACTCTTAATGGCGGCTTCAGTCTGGAACACTTCCCCTTTTAAAAGCCCACGCGGTCATTAGGAACCTTTTAGGAACTCTTAAGAAGCTCAAACCATACACTTTGTGGGCTACACTTGCAGATAACTCATAATCGGGAAAAAAAATGACGGCTGGTCCTGACTCGCAGAAAAGCAAATATACGCAGCAGAGGATGGAAAATGTTACTAATAATAATAATAATAATAACATCAATTTGATACAGTAGTATGTCAATGTCATATGTGTAGTATTATGGATGGTCAAATGGGACAAAATACAATTTGACGCAATTTTAAACTAAATTAAAAAGTAATTCATTATTATTAAGATAGAATAACATGTGCAGAATTAATTTATATGACCCTATGCAAACAACCTAACCTAGTCATGGTGCGAAAAGAGAAAACAAAATCCTATCAACACAAAACGTCCACACACATGGTCGACCATAACACCACCTGTTCACTGAGCGTTGTGGATTTTATGTTTCAAAAATGTCCGTGCACCATAAAAATAATGCAAAATTACACCCATTTTAAATCCATTACAATGCATGATGGGAAACACTCTCAATTTCTGATGGATTTCCAAAACTTTAAGGGGGGTCGTCATGGAGGTAAACAAAGTAGGATTCCTCCTTAAAGTTAACACATTGTATTAACATGTATGTATTTCATATATATATGTGTGTGTGTGTGTGTGTGTGTGTGTGTGTGTGTGTGTGTGTGTGTGTGTGTGTGTGCAGTGTGTATATTGTACACATTACATATAGTTAAGAAGGTGTTTGTTACTACTTTATATATCCATCCATCCATCCATTTTCTACCGCTTAATCCCTTTTGGGGTCGCGGGGGGCGCTGGCTCCTATCTCAGTTGCAATTGGGCGGAAGGCGGGGTACACCCTGGACAAGTCGCCACCTCATCGCAGTACTTTATATATATCAATTAATCAATCAATGTTTACTTATATAGCCCTAAATCACTAGTGTCTCAAAGGGCTGCACAAACCACTACGACATCCTCGGTAGGCCCACATAAGGGCAAGGAAAACTCACACCCAGTGGGACGTCGGTGACAATGATGACTATGAGAACCTTGGAGAGGAGGAAAGCAATTGATGTCGAGCGGGTCTAACATGATACTGTGAAAGTTCGATCCATAATGGATCCAACACAGTCGCGAGAGTCCAGTCCAAAGCGGATCCAACACAGCAGCGAGAGTCCCGTTCACAGCGGAGCCAGCAGGAAACCATCCCAAGCGGAGGCGGATCAGCAGCGCAGAGATGTCCCCAGCCGATACACAGGCAAGCAGTACATGGCCACCGGATCGGACCGGACCCCCTCCACAAAGGAGAGTGGGACATAGAAGAAAAAGAAAAGAAACGCCAGATCAACTGGTCTAAAAAGGGAGTCTATTTAAAGGCTAGAGTATACAAATGAGTTTTAAGGTGAGACTTAAATGCTTCTACTGAGGTGGCATCTCGAACTGTTACCGGGAGGGCATTCCAGAGTATATATATATACACATATATATATATATATATATATATATATATATATATATATATGTGTGTGTGTGAGAGAGAGACTATCATTGGTACTTTAACTTCTGTAGTCCGAGTCTCAGAGACAACAGACTCCTGGAACAAGTCTGCTTCATGTTCTCTCGGAACCCTGCAATTTGTTTTGTTTCTCCTCCATTCTTTTTCGGCTGTTTTTTGTTTCTCCTGTCTCAGCCAATCAGCTCACATTCCCCCCCGGCTGCCGCACGTCCCTTCTTTAGTTTGTTCGTATTTGGTTCCCGGCTTTTGTTAGTTCCTCGTTGTTCATTGTCACTATGTCCTCGTTTTAGATCCACGTCTGGTGTGTGTGTGTGTGTGTGTGTGTGTGTGTGTGTGTGTGTGCTCACTGTGGTGTTTCTGGCACTTTAGTGTCGATTTAATGCCGTTAGAATAGAATTCTCCCAATGTTTTGTCTGCCGTTGACATTGTCCTGCCTTCCCATCATCCTGGAAACAAAATATCTATTGATCTGTCTCTACTGGGGTTGACAAAAATGAGTTAACTCACGTGATTAATGACACAAAAATATATGTATCATGTACAAAAACGCAAATTAATTAGGCACGGAATGTCCCTCTGGGACAGAGGACCCTATTGTATTTCTAAGGTTGTATTCTTTATTAGGGTCCGCCCTGCAATGGCAAAGGACATCCATGTCCTTTGCCATGCAAGGACCCTATTGAATCTGTAACGTTTTCTTATTAGGGTCCGCCCTGCAATGGCAAAGGACATCCATGTCCTTTGCCATGCAAGGACCCTATTGAATCTGCTGCGTTTTATTATTAGGGTCCGCCCTGCCAGCAAAGGACTCCATGTCCTTTGCTAAGGCAAGGACCCTATTGAATCTGTAACGTTTCTTATTAGGGTCCGCCCTGCAATGGCAAAGGACATCCATGTCCTTTGCCATGCAAGGACCCTATTGAATCTGTAGCGTTTTATTATTATTCTTTATTATTCCGCCGCCGTTTCCAGCTGAAATTTGACCCACTTAACATGCTTCAAAACTCACCATATTTGACACACACATCAGGATCTGCGAAAATTGCCATCTAATAAAAAAACCGAGCACTAAAAATCAAAATTGCGCGCTAGCGCCCCCTAGGAAGAAACAAAAAACGGACTGCTTGTAACTTCCATTAGGAATGTCGTAGAGACTTGAAACAAAAACCTATATGAAGGTCTGACTTAGATGAACATTTCCAATAAAAATGTTCTATACCTAAAATCAACAGGAAGTTGGCAAAAACGCCTTCAAAGCAAAATTTTCGCAAAAAATGCTATTTTTGCCTCTTTGAGCTGTAATTTGACCCCCTTAAAATGCTTCAAAACTCACCAAACTTGGCACACACCTCAGGACTGGCAGAAATTGCGATCTAATGAAAATAAAAAATAATAAAACTCAAAATTGCGCTCTAGCGCAATTTTTGAATAAAACACAGAAAAAACTGCTCCTAGGAAGAGAAAACAGACAAAACTGCTTGTAACTTCCAGTAGGAATGTCGGACAGACATGAAACAAAAACTTCTAGGTAGGTCTGACTTAGACCTACATTTCGATAATTTACATCCTTCGGCAAAAATCAACAGGAAGTTAAAAATTGCCCCTTCAAAATAAAAGTTTTGTGAAAACCCGTCACCTTTTTCAAATCGACACTTCTCCCAGTGCGTTTGTCGTTTCGGCTTCAAACTCGCACAGGAGAGAGTTTGGACACTTCTGATTAAAAGTATAGATCAAAGTTTTGATTACTGCTCCGGTTTGGATTTTACGCGCCTTCAAAAAACCCCTGCGCAACTTTTCCTAAAAAATGACGTTTTTGCCTCTTTGAGCTGTAATTTCACCCACTTAAAATGCTTCAAAGTGCTAGTTAAAGCTCTGTTATGCAGACCGAAAGCCATTTATCAACAACATCCAGAATCGCCGATCTGTAATTTCACCCCCTTAACATGCTTCAAAACTCACCAAATTTTACACACATATCAGGACTGGCAAAAACTGCCATCTAATAAAAAACCAAACCCCAAAAATCTAAATTGCGCTTAGCGCCCCCTAGGAAAAAACCCAGACAAAACTGCATGTAACTTCTGTTAGAAATGTCGTAGAGACATGAAATAAAAACCTCTATGTTGGTTTGACTAAGATCGGGACCCGGGACACGGCGGCGGCGGCCAACGGCGGACCCGACCAACGCTGCTTGCAGCTTTAATTATTATTATTATTGTTTATTCCGCACCTTCTCACCCTAATTTGACCCCCTTAACATGCTTCAAAACTCACCAAAGTTGACACACACGTCGGTCTACTGGGACAGCCCAACATATTAAGCAACCATACCCCAAAAATGAAAATTAAGCACTAGCGCCCCCTAGGAAAAAAAAAAAACAGACTGCTTGTAACTTCCGTCAGGAATGTCGTAGAGACATGAAACAAAAACCTCTGTGTAGGTCTGACTTAGACCTACATTTCCAATAAAAAATGTCTATACCCAAAATCAACAGAAATTTTGCAAAAACTCATTCAAAGCAACATTTTCGCAAAAAAATGCTATTTTTGCCTCTTTGAGCTGCAATTTGACCCCCTTAGAATGCTTCAAAACTCACCAAACTTGGCAGACACACCAGGACTGGCAGAAATTTTGATCTAATGAAAAAAAAAATTAATAAAACTCAAAATTGCGCTCAAGCGCAATTTTTCAATAAAACACAGAAAAAACTGCTTCCAGGAAGAAAACACAGACAAAACTGCGTGTAACTTCCGGTAGGAATGCCGGAAAGACATGAAACAAAAACTTCTAGGTAGGTCTGACTTAGACCTACATTTCGATAATTGACATCCTTCGGCAAAAATCAACAGGAAGTTAAAAATTGCCCCTTCAAAATAAAAGTTTTGTGAAAACCCGTCACCTTTCTTCAAAAGTTATCTCCTCTGAGCCCGTTTGTCGTTTCGGCTTCAAACTCGCACAGGGGAGACTTTGAACCCTTCTGATTAAAAGTATAGATCAAAGTTTTGATAAGTTTTCAGGTTTTGATTTTACGCGCCTTCAAAAAACGCCTGCGCAACTTTTCCTAAAAAATGACGTTTTTGCCTCTTTGAGCTGTAATTTGACCCACTTAAAATGCTTGTAAGTGCTAGTTAAAGCTCTGTTATGCAGACCGAAAGCCATTTATCAACAACATCCAGAATCGCCGATCTGTAATTTCACCCCCTTAACATGCTTCAAAACTCACCAAATTTTACACACATATCAGGACTGGCAAAAACTGCCATCTAATAAAAAACCAAACCCCAAAAATCTAAATTGCGCTTAGCGCCCCCTAGGAAAAAACCCAGACAAAACTGCATGTAACTTCTGTTAGAAATGTCGTAGAGACATGAAATAAAACCCTATTTGTTGGTTTGACTAAGATCGGGACCCGGGACACGGCGGCGGCGGCCAACGGCGGACCCGACCAACGCTGCTTGCAGCTTTAATTATTATTATTCTTTCTTTCTTTATTCCGCACCGTCGCGCCCCAACATCACCCCCTTAACATGCTTCAAAACTCACCAAACTTGACACACACGTCGGTCTACCGTGACACCACAACATATTAAGCAACCAAACCCCAAAAATCAAAAATGCGCTCTAGCGCCCCCTAGGAAAAAAAAAAAAGAGACTGCTTGTAACTTCCGCTAGGAATGTCGTAGAGACATGAAACAAAATCCTCTATGTAGAACTGACTTAGACCTAGATTTCATAATTGTACTTTCTAGGGCAAAAATCAACAGAAATTTTGCAAAACCCTTTCAAAGCAAAATTTTCGCAAAAAATGCTATTTTTGCCTCTTTGAGCTGTAATTTGACCCCCTTAAAATGCTTCAAAACTCACCAAACTTGGCAGACACATCAGGACAGGCAGAAATTGTGATTTAATGAAAAAAAAAATGTATAAAACTCAAAATTGCGCTCCACAAAATTTTTTGAATGAAACACGGAAAAAACTGCTTCTAGGAAGAAAACACAGACAAAACTGCTTGTAACTTCCGGTAGGAATGTCGGAAAGACATGAAACAAAAACTTCTATGTAGGTCTCACTTAGACCTACATTTTAATAATTGACAGCTAGCAGAAAAAATCAACAGGAAGTTGGCAATTACCCCTTCAAAATAAAATTTTTGTAAAAACCCGTCACCTTTTTCAAATCGATACTCCTCCCAGTGCGTTTGTCGTTTCGGCTTCAAACTCACACAGGAGAGAGTTTGAACCCTTCTGATTAAAAGTATAGATCAAAGTTTTGATAAGTTTTAAGGTTTTGATTTTACGCGCCTTCAAAGATCCCCTGCGCAACGTTTCCTAAAAAATGTCATTTTTGCCTCTTTGAGCTGTAATTTGACCCCCTTAAAATTCTTCAAAACTCACCAAACTTGGCACACACATCAGGACTGGCAACAATTGCGAGCTGATAAAAAAACCAAACCCCAAAACTCAAAATTGTGCTCTAGCGCCCCCTAGGAATACAATACAGACAAACTTCTCCTAGGAAGAAAACAAAGACAACACTGCTTGTAACTTCCGGTAGGAATGTCAGAGAGACATGAAACAAAAACCACTATGTAGGTCTGACTTAGACCTACATTTGAATAATTAACATACTTTGGCAAATATCAACAGGAAGCTAGATATTTTCACTTCAATACAACAACTGCATTACTTTCACAATGCATTAAATAGTGTCACCAAGGCTTCTCCTGCCGTGGGGCTCGGGGACAGCAACCCAAGGCGCGCTCGCACCTTCGCACCCTAATTTGACCCCCTTAACATGCTTCAAAACTCACCAAATTTGACACACACATCGGTATGGAGCGGCAGACCAACTTATTGAGCAACCAAACCCCGAAAATGAAAATTGCGCGCTAGCGCCCCCTAGGAAGGGACAAAAAACAGACTGCTTGTAACTTCCGTTAGGAATGTCGTAGAGACATGAAACAAAAACCTCTATGTAGGTCTGACTTAGACCTACATTTCCAATAAACACTTCTATACCTAAAATCAACAGGAAGTGGACAAAAACCCCTTCAAAACAAATTTTTTGCAAAATATGCCTTTTTTGCCTCTTTGAACTGAAATTTGACCCCCTTAAAATGCTTCAAATTGCAAGTTAAAGCTATACAATGCCAAGCGAAAGCCATTTATCAACAACATCCAGAAACGCAAATCTATAATTTGACCCCCTTAACATGCTTCAAAACTCACCAAATTTTACACACACATCAGGACTGGTGAAAATTGCCATCCAATTAAAAAACCAAACCCCAAAAATGAAAATTGTGCTATAGCGCCCACTAGGAAAATAAACTGATAAAACTGCTTGTAAATTCTGTTAGGAATGTCGTAGAGTGATGAAACGAAAACTTCTATGGAGGTCTGACTAAGATCGGGACTCGGGACACGGCGGCGGCGGCCAACGGCGGACCCGACCAACGCTGCTTGCAGCTTTAATTAGGGTCCGCCCTGCAATGGCAAAGGACATCCATGTCCTTTGCCATGCAAGGACCCTATTGAATCTGCTGCGTTTTATTATTCTTTATTATTATTATTCCGCACCTATACGCCCCAATTTCACCCCCTTAACATGCTTCAAAACTCACCAAAGTTGACACACACGTCGGTCTACCGTGACACCACAACATATTAAGCAACCAAACCCCAAAAATGAAAATTGCGCTCTAGCGCCCCCTAAAACAAACAAAAAAACAGACTGCTTGTAACTTCCGTTAGGAATGTCGTAGAGACATGAAACAAAAACCTCTATGTAGGGCTGACTTAGACCTAAATTCCATAATTGTATCTTCTGGGGCCAAAATCAACAAAAAATTTTCAAAAACCCATTCAAAGCAAAATTTTCACAAAAAATGCAATTTTTGCCTCTTTGAGCTATAATTTGCCCCCCTTAAAATGCTTCAAAACTCACCAAACTTGGCACACACATCAGGACTGGCAGAAATTGCGATCTAATGAAAAAAAATAATAATAAAACTCAAAATTGCGCTCTAGCGCAATTTTTCAATAAAACACAGAAAAAACTGCTTCCAGGAAGAAAACACAGACAAAACTGCTTGTAACTTCCGGTAGGAATGTCGGAAAGACATGAAACAAAAACTTCTAGGTAGGTCTGACTTAGACCTACATTTCGATAATTGACATCCTTCGGCAAAAATCAACAGGAAGTTAAAAATTGCCCCTTCAAAATAAAAGTTTTGTGAAAACCCGTCACCTTTCTTCAAAAGTTATCTCCTCTGAGCCCGTTTGTCGTTTCGGCTTCAAACTCGCTCAGAAGAGAGTTTGGACCCTTCTGAATAAAAGTATAGATCAAAGTTTTGATAAGTTTTAAGGTTTTGATTTTACGCGCCTTCAAAAAACCCCTTAGCAATTTTTCCTAAAAAATGACGTTTTTGCCTCTTTGAGCTGTAATTTGACCCCCTTAAAATGCTTGTAAGTGCTAGTTAAAGCTCTGTTATGCAGACCGAAAGCCATTTATCAACAACATCCAGAATCGCCGATCTGTAATTTCACCCCCTTAACATGCTTCAAAACTCACCAAATTTTACACACATATCAGGACTGGCAAAAACTGCCATCTAATAAAAAACCAAACCCCAAAAATCTAAATTGCGCTTAGCGCCCCCTAGGAAAAAACCCAGACAAAACTGCATGTAACTTCTGTTAGAAATGTCGTAGAGACATGAAATAAAAACCTCTATGTTGGTTTGACTAAGATCGGGACCCGGGACACGGCGGCGGCGGCCAACGGCGGACCCGACCAACGCTGCTTGCAGCTTTAATTATTATTATTATTCTTCCGCAACTTTGAACCCTAATTTGACCCACTGACCATGCTTCAAAACTCACCAAATTTGGCACACACATCGGTAAGGCTTGGCAAAAACACATATTAAGCAACCAAACCCCAAAAATGAAAAATGCGCGCTAGCGCCCCCTACGAAAAAAAAAAAACAGACTGCTTGTAACTTCCGGTAGGAATGTCGTAGAGACATGAAACAAAATCCTCTATGTAGGTCTGACTTAGACCTAAATTCCCCATCAGAAACTCCTATACCTAAAATCAACAGAAATTTTGCAAAACCCTTTCAAAGCAAAATTTTCGCCAAAAAACGCTATTTTTGCCTCTTTGAGCTGCAATTTGACCCCCTTAAAATGCTTCAAAACTCACCAAACTTGGCACACACATCAGGACTGGCAGAAATTGCAATCTAATGAAAAAAAAAAACAAAAAAACTCAAAATTGCGCTTTAGCGCAATTTTTCAATAAAACACAGAAAAAACTGCTTCCAGGAAGAAACCACAGACAAAACTGCTTGTAACTTCGGGTAGGAATGCCGGAAAGACATGAAACAAAAACTTCTATGTAGGTCTCACTTAGACCTACATTTTAGTAATTGACAGCTAGCAGAAAAAATCAACAGGAAGTTGGCAATTACCCCTTCAAAATAAAAGTTTTGTGAAAACCCGTCACCTTTCTTCAAAAGTTATCTCCTCTGAGCGCGTTTGTCGTTTCGGCTTCAAACTCGCTCAGGAGAGAGTTTGGACCCTTCTGATTAAAAGTATAGATCAAAGTTGTGATAAGTTTTCAGGTTTTGATTTTACGCGCCTTCAAAGAACCCCTGCGCAAATTTTCCCAAAAAATATCATTTTTACCTCTTTGAGCTGTAATTTGACCCCCTTAAAATGCTTCAAAACTCACCAAACTTGGCAAACACATCAGGACTGGCAAAAATTGCGATCTAGTGAAAAAACCAAACCCCAAAACTCAAAATTGTGCTCTAGCGCCCCCTATGAATACAACACAGACAATACCCTAATTTGACCCCCTTAACATGCTTCAAAACTCACCTAATTTGACACACACATCGGTATGGAGCGGCAGACCAACATATTAGGTAACCAAACCCCAAAAATGAAAATTGCGCGCTAGCGCCCCCTAGCAAAAAACAAAAACAAACCGCTTGTAACTTCCGTTAGGAATATCGTAGAGACATGAAACAAAAACCTCTGTGTAGGTCCGACTAAGACCTACATTTCCAATAAAAAATGTCTATACCCAAAATCAACAGAAATCTTGCAAAAACTCATTCAAAGCAAAATTTTCGCAAAAAAATGCTATTTTTGCCTCTTTGAGCTGCAATTTGACCCCCTTAAAATGCTTCAAAACTCACCAAACTTGGCACACACATCAGGACTGGCAGAAATTGCGATCTAGTGAAAAAACCAAACCTTAAAACTCAAAATTGCGCTCTATTGCAATTTTTGACAAAAACACAGAAAAACTGCTCCTAGGAAGAGGAAACGGATAAAACTGCTTGTAACTTCTGGTAGGAACGTCGGACAGACATGAAACAAAAACCTCTATGTAGGTCTCACTTAGACCTACATTTTGATAGGTGGCATCTTTCAGTTAAAATCAACAGGAAGTTGGCAATTACCCCTTCAAAATAAAAGTTTTGTAAAAAGCCGTCACCTTTTTCCAGACAAAACTGCTTGTAACTTCTGTTAAGAATGTCGTAGAGACATGAAACAAAGACCTCTATGTTGGTCTGACTAAGATCGGGATACGGGACACGGCGGCGGCGGCGGCGGACCCGACCAACGCTGCTTGCAGCTTTAATTATTATTATTATTCCGCCGCCTCTTTGAGCTGTAATTTGACCCCCTTAACATGCTTCAAAACTCCTTAAATTTTGCACACGCATCAGGACTGGCGAAAATTGCCATCTGATAAAAAATTAAAACCTTAAACTTAAAATTGCGCTCTAGCGCCCCCTAGGGAAAAACACAGACAAACCTGCTTGTAACTTAAAGTTAAAGTAGCAATGATTGTCATACACATACTAGATGTGGCGAAATTATTCCCTGAATTTGACCCATTACCCTTGTTCACCCCCTGGGAAGTGAGGGGAGCAGTGAGCAGCAGCGGTGCCGCGCCCGGGAATCATTTATGGTGATTTAACCCCCAATTCCATCCCTTAATGCTGAGTTTCAAGCAGGGAGATAATGGGTCCCATTTTTATAGTCATTGGTGTGACTCGACAGGGATTTGAACTCACAACCTACCGATATCAGGGCGGACACTCTAACCATTAGGCCACTGAGTAGTATGTATTAACTTCCATTGGGAATGTCGTAGAGAAATGAAAAAAAAACCTCTATGTAGGTCTGACTTAGACCTACATTTCATACACTGACTTCATTGAGCAAAAATCAACAGGAAGTTGGCAAAACCCCTTCAAAACAAAAAAATCCAAAAAAAATGTCATTTTTTCCTTTTTGAGCGGTAATTTGACCCCCGTAAAATGCTTCAAAACTCACCAAACTGGACACACACATCAGGACTGGCGAAAATTGCGATCTAATAAAACACAAACAAACCCAAAACTCAAAATTGCGCTCTAGCGCCCCCTAGGAATAAAACACTGACAAAACTGCTCCTGTGAAGAAAACACAGACAAAACTACTTGTAACTTCTGGTAAGAATGTTGTAGAGACATGAAACAAAAACCTCTATGTAGGTCTTGCTTAGACCTACATTTCATAGATTGACAACTTCCAACAAAAATCAACAGGAAGTTTGCAATCCCCCCTTCAAAACAAAAGTTTTGTAAAAACCGGTCACCTTTCTTCAAACATTATCTCCTCTGAGTGCGTTTGTTGTTTTGGCTTCAAACTCGCACAGGAGAGGGATTGAACCCTTCTGATTAAAAGTATATAACAGAGTTTTGATAAGTTCTCAGGTTTTGATTTTAGGCGCCTTCAAAGAACCCCTGTGCAAAGTCTCCTAAAAAATGTCATTTTTGCCTCTTTGAGCTGTTATTTGACCCCCTTAAAATGCTTTTAAACTCACCAAACTTGACACACAGATCAGGTCTGGCAAAAATTGCGATCTGATGAAAAAACCTAACCTCAAAACTCAAAATTGCGCTCTACCGCCCCCCCTAGGAATACAACACGGACAAACTGCTCCTAGGAAGAAATCACAGACAAAACCGCTTGTAAGTTCCGGTAGGAATGTCAGAGAGACATGAAACAAAAAACACTATGTAGGTCTCACTTAGACCTACATTTTAATAATTAACATACTTTAGCAAAAATCAACAGGAAGTTTGATATTTTCACTTCAATACAACAACTGCATTACTTTCACAATGCATTAGATTCTCAAAATAGAGGCTCCAAGGCGTCTTCTAATGCTTATCCGGCCGTGGGTCTCGGGGGCAGCAGCCAAAGGCGGACCCGACCAACGCTGCTTGCAGCTTTAATTTAAATTGCCTTTCAAATGTCTATTCTTGGTGTTGGGTTTTATCCAAAAATGCGACTTATATATGTTTTTTTTCCTTCTTTATTATGCATTTTCGGCAGGTGCGACTTATACTCCAAAAAATGCGGTATTTGAAGTAAACATGTGATTATTCTGATTTGGAATAATAATGACTATAGCAAATTTGTGCCCACGCTACTGAAATAGTATTATTTGTGAGAGTTGGACTAAAAATAGGTACAAAAAAATGCAGAAGTCACAAAGTACCCTCGCCCCGTTCTAAGCGCCAGCTCTTTCAGTCAATTAGGTCTCCACGGTGCTCACTTGACTTCCTCTGCCAAGTGTGAACACATCTGCCGCCGCTTTGGCGGCGAGCGCGCAGACGGTTTACTCGCACGTCTCCTATTTATGCGACACCGACTTCTCCTCCGCCCGCGCAACGCGAGCTGGCACCGACCTCGGGGCGACGCGCTTGATCTCTGCGCACGCCTCGCCACTTAATGATAAAACGAGAAAACTGGGTCGGAGACGTACGTTCCCGCCAGAAATAGTGGGACGTTCACGTCATCAAAGGAGAAGCGAGACTTCCAACTGGGAAATCATCTCTAAATAAATCCAATGAGTTTCACAAATAGGTGGAGAACCTTTGGGAGGTCCAAGTTGGCTCCTGGGACGCGGCGACACGTCGGGATGATTAACAGAGAAACCAGTGACCTGCTCAAGAATCCACCAGGAACCCACTTGAGGAGCCCCATGACTGAATCGTAAATTAGTCTCTACATTTTCTTAAGTGGGAGTTAAGTTGATTGTTTGCATGCTGTAATTGCAACCAGACATGTGACGTTTGTGAACAAGTCGAGTATTTTGAACGGCTCTTTTTAGTGACGGCCAAAAAAACCACAATGCGCAAAAACCCTTTCTCGTTCCATATTGGTGCTCCCTAATGACAAAAAGCAAAAAAAAAAAAATTGACAAAAATCAAAGGAAACGCAACCAGATATGTGCCGTTTGTGAACGATTTGAGTATCTTAAACGACTCTTTTTAGTAACGAGCATGAAAACGACAATGCTCAAAACCCTTTCTCGTTCCATATTGGTGCTCCCTAATGACAAAAAGTAAAAAAAAAAAAAATGGACAAAAATCAAAGGAAACGCAACCAGATATGTGCCGTTTGTGAACGATTTAAGTATCTTAAACGACTCTTTTTAGTAACGAGCATGAAAACGACAATGCTCAAAACCCATTCTCTCTCGATATTGATGCCCCCTAATGACAAAGAAAAGCCAAGAAAATATAAAATGGACAACAATCTAAGGAAACGCAACCAGATATGTGCCGTTTGTGAACGATTTGAGTATTTTAAATGGCTCTTTTTAATGACAAGCATGAAAATGACAATGCTCAAAACCCTTTCTAGTTTCGTATTGGTGCCCTCTAATGACAAAGAAAATCCCCAAAAATTTAAAATGGACAATAAATAAAGTAAACACATCCAGAAATGTGACGTTTGTGAACGAGTCGAGTATTTTGAACGTCTCTTTTTAGTGACAACCAGAAAACGACAGAGCACAAAACCCATTCTCTCTCGATATTGATGCCCCCTAATGACAAAGAAAAGCCAAGAAAATATAAAATGGACAAAAATCTAAGGAAACGCAACCAGATATGTGCCGTTTGTGAACGATTTGAGTATCTTAAATGGCTCTTTTTAATGACAAGAATGAAAATGACATTGCTCAAAACCCTTTCTCGTTTCATATTGGTGCCATCTAATGACAAAGAAAAGCCCCCAAAATTTAAAATGGACAAAAATCAAAGGAAACACAACGAGAAATGTGACGTTTGTGAACGAGTCGAGTGTTTTAAAGGGCTATTTTTAGTGACAACCAGAAAACGACAGAGCAAAAAACCCATTCTCTCTTGATATTGATGCCTCCTATTGACAAAGAAAAGCCAAGAAAATATAAAATGGACAAAAATCTAAGGAAACTCAACCAGATATGTGCCGTTTGTGAACGATTTTAGTATCTTAAATGGCTCTTTTGAATGACAAGCTTGAAAATGACAATGCTCAAAACCCTTTCTAGTTTCGTATTGGTGCCCTTTAATGACAAAGAAAAGACGAAAACATTCAAAATGGACAAAAATCAAAGGAAACACAACCAGAAATGTGACGTTTGTGAACGAGTCGAGTATTTTGAAGGGCTCTTTTTAGTGACAACCAGAAAACGAAAATGCACAAAACTCTCGTGTGGTATTGGTGCTCCCTAATGACAAAGAAAAGACAAAAAATAAAATGGACAAAATGAAAGGAAACGCAAACATATGTGACATTTGTGAACGAGTCAAAATCACTTTTTAGTGAACGACCTCAACTGATTTGCAGTTGCAAATGTTTTTGTTTTTTTATATATGCACAAAACTCATTCTACCTTTGTAATGGTGCCTCCCAAGAACAAACAAGAAAAAAAAACAAACATAAAATGGACAAAATCAAAGGAAACGCAACCAGGGATGTGACGTGTGTGAACGTGTCGAGTATTTTGAACGGCTCTTTTTAATGACGACCAGAAAACGACAATGCGCAAAACCCTTTCTCGTTCCATATTGGTGCTCCCTAATGACAAAAAGCAAAATATATATGAAATGGACAAAAATTAAAGGAAACGCAAACAGATATGTGCCGTTTGTGAACAATTTGAGTATCTTAAACGGCTCTTTTTAGTAACAAGCATGAAAACGACAATGCTCAAAACCCATTCTCTCTTGATATTGAAGCCCCCTAATGACAAAGAAAAGCCAAGAAAATATAAAATGGACAAAAATCTAAGGAAACGCAACCAGATTTGTGCCGTTTGTGAACCATTTGAGTATCTTAAATGGCTCTTTTGAATGACAAGCATGAAAATGACAATGCTCAAAACCCTTTCTGGTTTCGTATTGGTGCCCTCTATTGACAAAGAAAAGCCCCCAAAATTTAAAATGGACAATAATTAAAGTAAAAAGATCCAGAAATGTGATGTTTGTGAACGAGTCCAGTATTTTGAACGGCTCTTTTTAGTGACAACCAGAAAACGACAATGCACAAAAGCCTCGTTTGGTGCTCCCTAAAAATTAACTACAAAAACTAATGGTAAATTTTTTCAAGTAACACCATTTTTTTACTGGCATTTATGTCTTCAAAATTTGCACACAAAATAGCTAGCATTCTAATGTTAGAATGCTAAAAATTAGCAAAAGTTTTGCTAATTTATACAGACCTGCTTTATGTGAATCCTTAAAATTTCTTAAAAAAAAAAACTAATGGTAAATTTTTTCAAGTAACAAAATATTTTTGCTGGCATTTATATCTTCAAAATTTGCATAGAAAATAGCTAACATTCTAATGTTAGAATGCTAACAATTAACAACAATTTAGCTAATTTGTACAGACCTATTTTATGTGAATTATTGAAATTTGCTAAAAAAAAAACTAATGGTCAATTTTTTCAAGTAACAAAATATTTTTGCTGGCATTTATATCTTCAAAATTTGCATAGAAAATAGCTAGCATTCTAATCTTAGAATGCTAACAATTAGCAACAATTTAGCTAATTTGCACGGACCTATTTTATGCAAATCATTAAAATTTGCTAAAAAAAAACTAATGGTCAATTTTTTCAAGTAACAAAATATTTTTGCTGGCATTTATATCTTCAAAATTTGCATAGAAAATAGCTAACATTCTAATGTTAGAATGCTAACAATTAACAACAATTTAGCTAATTTGTACAGACCTATTTTATGTGAATCATTAAAATTTGCTAAAAAAAACTAATGGTCAATTTTTTCAAGTAACAAAATATTTTTGCTGGCATTTATATCTTCAAAATTTGCATAGAAAATAGCTAGCATTCTAATATTAGAATGCTAACAATTAGCAACAATTTAGCTAATTTGTACAGACCTATTTTATGCGAATCATTAAAATTTGCTAAAAAAAAACTAATGGTGTAATTTTTCAAGTAACAAAATATTTTTGCTGGCCTTTATATCTTCAAAATATGCACAGAATATAGCTAGCATTCTAATGTTAGAATGCTAACAATTAGCAACAATTTAGCTAATTTGTACAGACCTGTTTTATGTGAATCATTAAAATTAGCTAAAAAAAACTAATGCTAAATTTTTTCAAGTAACAAAATATTTTTGTTGGTATTTATAGCTTCAAAATTTGCACACAAAATAGCTAACATTCTAATGTTAAAATGCTAAAAATTAGCAAACATTTTGCTAATTTGTACAGACCTGTTTTATTTGAATCATTAAAATTAGCTAAAAAAAAATAATGGTAAATTTTTTCAAGTACCAAAATATTATTGCTGGCTTTTATATTTTCCAAATTTGCACAGAAAATAGCTAGCATTCTAATGTTAGAATGCTAAACATGTGCTAAAATTTAGCTAATTTATACAGACCTGCTTTATGTGAATCATTAAAATTAGCTAAAAAAAACTAATGGTATATTTTTTCAATTAACAAAATATTTTTGTCGGCATTTATATCTTCAAAATTTGCACACAAAATAGCTAGCATTCTAATGTTAGAATGCTAAAAAATTGCAAAAATGTAGCTCATTTGTACAGAACTGTTTTATGTAAATCATTAAAAAAAATTGCTTAAAAAAAAAAGCTAAATTCAGCAAAATATGACGAAATATTTGAAACTCTGGTGTACACCAACAAAATATTAAAACAAATAGAATTCTGTTGTTAAAATGCTAATGAAGAATAATACCACCTTACAGAAATCAATATAGTCAATATTTCCCACATGTTGTCATAATGCTGTTACAATGTTGTTATAACAGTGTTATAATGCTGTTATAATGCTGTTACATGTTTTCTTGCCATACAACGAGGTACGGACCCCCTTCCAGGACCCAATGATCTCACGTGGAGTCAGAACCAGGAGCACTTAGTTCGACATGGAGTCAAAATCAAAGACCAGCTCTGTGTTTTCGAAGACGGTTAGAGAAAAAATGTCCGAAACTCACCAGAGTTGGGGTCGGAGTTGCCGTCCGCTTCGGTCCTCTTGTCGGGCGAGGCCTGCTGGTAGAGGTGTTCCTGCGCCTGCACCAGAGGGAGAGGTTGTGTCAGCAGGGGGCCACTGCCTACCGGCTCATGTTCCCCCAGACCGCTGTCACTGCAGCTCTCCTGGGAGCCGTCCGGCAGGTGAAACGTGACGCGGCGCTGCGACTAGAACCAAGAGCACAGAACACAGCCCTGCATGGTTAGTGCTCTGCACCTTCCAGCTCAGGGGTCACCGACCTTTTTGAAAGCAAGAGCTACTTCTTGGGTACTGATTAATGCCAAGGGCTACCAGTTTGATACACACTAAAATAAACTGCCAGAAATAGCCAATTTGCTCAATTTACCTTGAATAAATTAATCTATATATTTATATAAAAAAAGGGTATTTCTCTCTGTCATTCCGTGGTACATTTTTTTTCCTTTTACGGAAGGTTTTTCGTAGAGAATAAATGGTGAAAAAAAACACTGAACCGTTTAAACGAGGAGAAAACACGAACAAAAATTAAAAGTACATTTTGAAACTGTACATTATTTGGTTTTTGAGTCCTTTTGTTTATCTTGTTTGTTCTTGGACTCTTTCCGTTCTTAGTTGGTGCACTTCCTTGTTTGTCCCGTTACCATGGTTTTGTATTACCCCTGTGTGGCATATTGCTGCCGGAATTCGATCCCTTCGTGGATGCGTCGAAATTGAACACAGCAAAGGTAAGATTCAAGGATTTATCCAACCAAAAGGGAGCTCTGAACAGAAACAATGGAGCTAACAAAAAGCAAACCAAAAACACTAGCATGAGAGCTGGGATACACAAAATAAAAACTAAACTGGCACGTAGGCGCATAAAAAGGAAAAACAATACATCAGCATGAGAGCTGGGATAAATAAATGCGAAGCGTGTAAGCCCGCGAGAATAATGAGGAATGGGTGTAAGCAAAGATGCAAAGCAGACGTACCGTTGTGTGTAAACAAAGTACGAACCCAAACAAAAGAGGCTTATATAGTGAAGGTGATTAACCGTAGCAGGTGTGAGGGACCGTGAGTAGCAGGTGAACTAATGAGTAACCATGGTGACGGACTAAACAGGAAATAAGAGGTAGATCGACGGAGTGATACAACAACTGGAAGTATAAACAATAATATGTGGTGATCCGAGTAGTGGATCGCAACAGTTTTGTATTTGTTCCACCTGCTACTTTCGGTTGTTTTGATTTCTGACTCTATTTAAGCCTGCCTTCCCCCTTTGTTCGGTCTGGATCCTTTGTTTGCCGTAAGCAACGTTCACGAGGTAACCGTCTATGTTTTGTTCCGTGTTAAGTTCTACCTTAGCTTCTCGTGCGCTCGGCACGTTTGTTTTGGACTCTGGACTCTCTGCTAGTTAGCTTTAACTTCCCGTGCATTCGGCACGCGCCTTCTTTTGTTCATTTCGTCTGCTCTGTACCAAATGTTATTTATTATTAAATCATCTTACCTTCACCTTGTTGTCCGAAGTGATCATGTTAGCATTGGAGGAACAATCCCGCAGTAAAATGCGACCCCATCGGGACAGAAACATAGTTTATCTTCAATGTGGACTCTTTAAAATTCCAAATACAACCGAAAAAAAGAAGAGAAAAACTAGCTAATTTGATTCTGTTTGAAAAAATTCAAAAAATCATTTATGGAACATCATTAGTAATTTTTCCTGATTAAGATTAATTTTAGAAATTTGATGACATGTTTTAAATAGGTTAAAATCCAATCTGCACTTTGTTAGAATATATAACAAATTGGACCAAGCTATATTTCTAACAAAGACAAATCATTATTTCTTTTAGATTTTCCAGAAGAAAATGTTTTAAATCAATTCAAAGACTGTGAAATAAGATTTAAATTTTATTTTACAGATTTTCTAGATTTGTCTGAATATTTTTTTTCATTTTAATCATAATAAGTTTGAAGAAATATTTCACAAATATTCTTTGTTGAAAAAACAGAAGCTAAAATAAAGAATTAAATTAAAATATATTTATTATTCTTTACAATAAAAAAAATACTTGAACATTGATTTAAAATTGTCAGGAAAGAAGAGGAAGGAATTTAAAAGGTAAAAAGGTATATGTGTTTAAAAATCCTAAAATCCTTTTTAAGATTGTATTTCTTCCTCTAAAATTGTTTTTCTGAAAGTTAGAAGAAGTAAAGAAAAAAAAATTAATGAATTTATTTAAACAAGTGAAGACCAAGTCTTTAAAATATTTTTGGGGAATTTCAAATTCTATTTGAGTTTTGTCCCTCTTAGAATTAAAATTGTCGAGCAAAGCGAGACCAGCTTGCTAGTAAATAAATATGATTTTAAAAAATTGAGGCAGCTCACTGGTAAGTGCTGCTATTTGAGCTATTTTTAGAACAGGCCAGCGGGCGACTCATCTGGTCCTTACGGGCGACCTGGTGCCCGCGGGCACCGCGTTGGTTACCCCTGTTTTAGATGCTCACCAGGAACTGCGTTAAAGATTGCCCATCACGCTCCGTATCGCTCCGATATCAGCAAAACAACAAAAAAATTGGCTGATATCTCCGATGTTAGCGCTGCGTAATCAGCCAGTTTCTTCGTTTTAAGCCAATTAATTAAAAAAAGGGAGGACTAGCAGCTACACGACAGCTAAGCATACCGTAGCACTAAAGCTAGATGTACACACCAAGGGCCTGATCTACTGAGATCTAAATACCGGGAGCCAAACAATGTGTGCAAACAAATAAAATTGTGTGTACTAGGGTTGTACAGATACCAGTACTTTGGTACCACGACTTTCAAAATAAAGGGGAACAAAAAAAAAAAATCTTTAGTCAATGAATTTAAAAAAGGTAGGACCAGCAGCTACACAACAGCTACCATAGCACAAAGGCTAAAGGTACACGACATGGGCCTGATCTGCTAAGATCCAAATACCAGGAGCTAAACAGCGTGGGCAAACAAATAAAATTGCGTGTACTAGGGTTGTGCCGATACCAATACTTTGGCACCAAGACTTTCAAAATAAATGGGACCACAAAAACCCAACTTTAAGTCAATTCATTTAAAAAACGGTGGAACTAGCAGCTACACAACAGCTAAGAATACCATAGCACCAAAGCTAGATATACGCAACAAGGGTCTGATCTACTGAGATCCAAATTCTAGGCGCTAAACAGCATGTGCAAACAAATGAAATTGTTGAGGTGTCCCAATGCCAATAATTTGGTACCAGAACCAAAATGTATTTAGATACTTTTCAAAACAAAGGGGGGCACAAAAACTGAATTTTTTTGTCAATTCATTTAAAAAAAAGGTGGAACTAGCAGCTACACAACAGCTAAGCATACCATAGCATAGAAGCTAGCTGTACGCATCAAGGGCCTTATCTACAAAGATCCAAATACCAGGTGCTAAACAGCGTGTGCAAACAAATCAAATTGTCAAGGTGTCCCAATGCCAATAATTTGGTACCGGAACCAAAATGTATTTAGATACTTTTCAAAATAAAGGGTTGCACAAAAACCACATTTTTAGTCAATTCATTTAAACATGGTAGGACTGGCAGCTACACAACAGCTAAGCATAGCGTAGCACAAAGGCTAGATCTACACAACAAGGACCTGATCTACTAAGATCCAAATACCAGGGGCTAAACAGCGTGTACAAACAAATCAAATTGTCGAGGTGTCCCAATGCCAATAATTTGGTACCGGAACCAAAATGTGATTAGATACTATTCAAAATAGAGGGTTCCACAAAAAACACATTTTTAGTCAGTTCATTTAAACATGGTAGGACTAGCAGCTACACAACAGCTAAGCATACCGTAGCACCAAGGCTAGATGTGCCCAATGAGGACCTGATCTACTAAGATCCAAATACCAGGTGCTAAACCATGTGTGCAAATACAATTGTCGGCTTGTCCCGATACCAATACTTTGGTGCCGGAACCAAATAGTATTTAAATTACTTTCAAACATACGTCAAAGGTCCTAAAACATTAGTACAGTTGAGTATTATCACGTACTCCCGGGTACCAAGACTCGGTACCGTATCCGTTCAAAGGTGTAAGGTAGCAATCCCAGTGGAAATGTTAGCATTTTATAAGACTTGATGTGTTTTTTTGTTTTTTTTAGAAGGAAGGAAAATGGCTCCATGGATGTGCCTAGGCGGGGAACAAACTTGGCTAATAAACTAGCCCAAAGGCAGAACTATGGACATAAAAACAAGAGACACTAACTGTGGCATTTAACAAACAAAAACTTACTTGTGGTGACAAGAGCAGGGCCACATGAACTATGACATGAAATAAGTATGAAATAGAGTGTAGAGTACAGAATACAATGACGCCAGGTTGACTGCCTGGCAACGACAAGCTTAAACGACAGTGACATGATTATTGACAGGCGCGTGAGTCTAAACAAATCAGGTGCGTGAGTCCAAGTGAATCAGGTGAACTAATTGGTAGCCAAACAAGGGGGCGTAAACAGGAACTAAAAATAGTCTTAAACCAATGAACATAACTAAGAAAACGTGATCACAAAGACAGGACAGTTGTCTGTAACTCCAACTACCATATATAGAAGGATCGACAATTCTGTACAAACAGTAAAATTCCAACCTGCACAATCAAACTAACCAGTTAACATGTTTTATGGGCCAAAGCTTAAAGGGGAACATTATCACAATTTCAAAAGGGTTAAAAACAATAAAAATCACTTCCCAGTGGCTTGTTGTATTTTTTTAAGTTTTTTTCAAAATTTTACCGGTCCCGGAATATCCCTAAATAAAGCTTTAAAGTGCCTTATTTTCGCTATCTTCGAAACCACTGTCCATTTCCCTGTGACGTCATACAGTGCTGCCAATACAAACAACATGGTGGTTACCACAGCAAGATATAGCGACATTAGCTCGGATTCAGACTCGGATTTCAGCGGCTTAAGCGATTCAACAGATTACGCATGTATTGAAACGGATGGTCGGAGTATGGAGGCAAGATAGCGAAAATGAAATTGAAAAAGAAATTGAAGTTCTTGAGCGAATAGCTATTGACGCTATCCGGCCATAGCGTGGGTGTACCTAATGAAGTGGCCCATAGCATCGCCGCCTTATTAGCATCGCCGGTAAAATGTGCGGACCAAACGATCAGGACTTTCGCATCTTGTGACACTGGAGCAACTTAAATCCGTGGATTGGTAAGTGTTTGTTTCGCAAATATACATACAGCTAGCGTAAATAGCATGTTAGCATCGATTAGCATAGCATGTTAGCATCGATTAGCTGGCAGTCATGCTGCGACCAAATATGTCTGATTAGTACATAAGTCAACAACATCAACAAAACTCACCTTTGTGATTTTGTTGACTTAATCGTTGCAAATGCATCTGCAGGTTATCCATACATCTCTGTGCCATGTCTGTCTTAGCATCGCCGGTAAAATGTGCAGACACTTTGGTACATTCAATGGGGGTCTGGCGGCAGATTTCTTGCCAGTGGTGCAACTTGAATCCCTCCCTCTTAGTGTTGTTACACCCTCCGACAACACACCCACGAGGCATGATGTCTCCAAGGTTCCAAAAAATAGTCGAAAAACCGGAAAATAACAGAGCTGAGACCCGGTGTTTGTAATGTGAAAATGAAAATGGCGGGTGTGATACCTCGGTGACGTCACGTTCTGACGTCATCGCTAAAAGACCGATACACAGAAAGGTGTTTAATTTGCCAAAATTCACCCATTTAGAGTTCGGAAATCGGTTAAAAAAATACATGGTCTTTTTTCTGCACCATCAAGGTATATATTGACACTTGCATAGGTTTGGTGATAATGTTCCCCTTTAAAAAACACTTAGACATCTTCAGAATGAATCTAACTATCATTTAAAAAGGTTTCCCTTTAGGGGACCTGTTTTTGGTCCCTATACCATCAGAAGTCCACTGAAGGTGACTGTGTAAACAGAGCTATGTCCCTCTTAAGTCAGCATTGCCAGAACACACACACACACACACACACACACACACACACACACACACACACACACACACACACACACACACACACACAGGTTATCATTTGGAATGGGGACCAAAATGTTGTTCAGGACTTGTGGGGACCACCCTTTCTTCAGGTTGTGGAGGCATAAAAAAATGAGGTAAGATGTCCACTGCCCAGTTAGCTCATACACGTCTTTAAATCTCTGGATTGATGAAGTAATGTGCTGATCATACTTACTGGGGACCCTGGGTAAAAAATGTTAATATGGCTCATGGGAACCAAATGTAAATAATTTTGCATAATTCACACAAATTTGTTCGTGACTACTGAGGACCATTAAAAAAAAAAAAGTTCAAATTAAATATGACATGATCCTCAGAATACAGCTGTTCTCTTACAGGACAGGTTGAAGTGATTAACTTTACACGGAAGAAGTGTGAGCAGAGCAGCGAGTGCAGTACCAGCTACAGCCCGATGAGGGGGCTGCTGTGCAAATATCTCACACTCAAACTAACCAGTAGACATGTTTTATGGGCCAAAGCTTAAAAATCACTTAGGCATCTTCAGAATGGATCTGATTATCATTTAAAAAGGTTTCCCCTTAGGGGACCTGTTTTTTTTTGGTCCCCATACCGTCAGAAGTTCCCTAAAGGTGTGTAAATACACCGATGTCCCCATTAATTCAGCATTGCCAGAACACACACACACACACACTTACACACACCCCAGAGCGCCCAATCTTTAAAGCCGACCTGATTGAATTTTCCAACTTCTAATTCCGATTGTCTTCTCCCCGCAGCTCTAATGACATTTTCCTGGGGCTTTTTTCATAAGTCCAAACACAAGCCTCCCAGCTAACCTTTCGCAGGCACGGTAAGGGTGGCGCCGCATCCACGGTGATGACAGACAGCCACGGGATTTTTTTTTTTTTAACGGTAATTATCGGCAAAAGCAAAGGTCAGCCAATCTGAGCTCTCATGCAAATGACCTCATTATATATTTGCGATAGCTCCCAAAACATGCGGCTTTCAATTAAACAAGAAGGGAGACCGGTACGAGGGAAAAGGACACGGGAAAGTAACACTTTCAGATTTAAAGGATTCCATTATAATTGAAGAACTAATACAGCTGGATTCCTGGCGACAGAGCGGATGAAGCAAGGTGGGCTAGCTGGAATGAAGGTTGAGAATATACGACGTTCTCTTACTACAGTCTCAGACCATTGCGTACTTTAAAGTTAGCACATTAAGAATTACGTATGCGTTTAAGTTTAGAACACTTAGGTGGGCCTGCTATCTGTCTCCCCGGACCTTCCGGCCTGGGGTCCATAGAAGCCTTCATACTTCTAAGATGGCGCAAAGTATCCAAATCCATTTTTTTTTTTAGGTTTAAACATAAGAAAATAGCTGAAAAACTAGCACAAAACGTTAGTATGCAAATATTAGCATGCTAATATAAGTGGAGTTAGCATAATTTCAAGATGGATGCAGGCATCAAAATCCAAAAGCTAGCATTAGATGTTAGCTTGCTAATGACTTAAGACAAGTTAGCGTACTTCTATGTACTAACTTATTACAATGCACTATTTTATAAATATGAACATACAACATTAGTAGAAATGCTATCATAAAATTTTAGTATGCTGACGCTAAAATGCTGGTATAAGAGACGGTAGCATACTTTCAAGATTGTGGCAAGCATCGAAATCCGTGATTTTTAGGTGAAAAAAAGCTAGCGTAAGATGTTAGCATGCTAACAAAAACATGGTGACTTGGGACAAGTTAGCGTACTTCTAAGTTCTAAAATGCACTATTTTTACATATAAAGATACAATATTAGTTGAACTGCTAGTATAAAATGTTAGCATGCAAATGCTAGCATGCTAATACAAAAGACCTTAGTATAATTTCAAGATGGCCGCAAGCATCCAAATCCGTGATTTTTAGGTGAAAAACAAGCTAGCAAAAGATATTAGCATGCAAATGATACCATGATGACTTAAGACACGTTAGTGTACTTCAAAGTACTAATGTAATAAAATGCACAAATTTTTAGATATAAACATACAACATTAGTTGAAATGCTATCATTAAATGTTAGTATGCTAGTACAAGAGGCGTTAGCATACTTTCAATATGGCGGCAAGCATCCAAAAGTGGGTTTTGTTTAGGTGAAAAAAAGCTAGCATAAGATGTTAGCATGCTAACGAAAACTTAATGACTTAAGACAAGTTAGGTCGGTGCCCTCCGGTACTACCTCCTGGGGCGCTCCTTCGGCCTCTGCTCGGACCACAAACCCCTCCAGTGGCTCCACCGCATGAAAGATGCCAACGCGCGGATCACCCGTTGGTATCTAGCTTAACAACCCTACAACTTCAGAGTGATCCACAGGCCGGGGGCGCAGATGGCCTAGTAGGCGTGGTCTGGCGGTGGAAGTATGTGGATAGAGGGCGTGGTCTGCGGGCTGGCGCGGAGCAAGGTGTGTAAGGAGAGGACTCAAAGCACACCTGGCAGGTGATTGGATTACCCAGCTGGGAATGATCATCCAATCACCTGTTGGAGCGAGAAGACAGAGAGACACGCTCTCTTGTTTGGTCACGTGCTAGCATGCTAACGTAAACATGCTAACAATAAAAATCTAGCAACGATGTTAGCATGCTAGGAGGAATGCTACAAAGCACAGCAGATAGTCTGGTCATGTAAACACTGGGACTTGCGTCAGAATTTTCCAGCAAAATGGCCTCCCTTTCTTGGTTGCCTTCCAAGGATTAACAATTTAATTTTGGCAGCTCTTTTTTTCTTTTTACCAGATGAATATTTAGTCAAATTGCCGCCGCTTGAACGTGGCGTAACATTAGTTCGTTTATATTTGAGGACCGGATGATAATTAATGTCAGAATCCCGTAATATTTGGTCACGTTTGAAGACGTTTGCGGAGTCTCCCCGGCTGACAGACCATAATAATATTTGCATAAAACCGGCTTAAACGCTCCCTGCCGCCACTTTACAAGATATTAGGGCTTATCACGCCTTATCCGCTGTTGTTGTTTTTTATGTTTGCACATCATTTGCCTGACCAAACATGTGCGGCACTTTCTCGCCGCAAGGTTAAATTTACAGCCGGCTTGCAAAATCAGGAAGGCTCGTACTTAGAAAAGCCTCGCCCGTACAAAAAGGACAAAATTAAGCAAAAAAAGGATTTAATTCTGGGAAAACAAGTTCCAGTCGGGGGGGTCTCCGGGTGTTGTTGTTATAAATGTGTGAGGCGTGAGGGAAGAGCTGCAAATGAATATGAAGCGCAGCTGTTTCATTGCTCGCACGCGTGGGGTTTTTATATTCACTCCCAGAACTAACAAGAAGCCATTTAAAGTCAAATTAAGTGTGATGCTCCCAAGCAGAGAGGAGGAGTCCACAGGAAGTGTTCAGCTTGTTGTTTGATTTGTTGCAGTAAAATAGGGAGGAGCTAAAGAAAAACATATTTTTCCATTTATAAGCCGCGGATATATAGGTCGTGAAATGAGTTATTCACACAGAAATATTCTGTAAATGTTTATTTACATACCTTAATTGTGTCCAAATGAAGCAATGTAGTATCGGTTAGTCTACAAAACAACATGTTTTTCCCAAAGACTACAAAGCGCGTCAGTATATAAACCACACCAGCTAAATTAAGAAGTAAATAAATGTTACGTACAAACCCCGTTTCCATATGAGTTGGGAAATTGTGTTTGATTTAAATATAAACGGAATACAATGATTTGCAAATCATTTTCAACACATATTCAGTTGAATATGCTGCAAAGGCAACATATTTGATGTTCTAACTAATAAACTTTTTTTTTTTTTTGCAAATAATCATTAACTTTAGAATTTGATGCCAGCAACACGTGACAAAGAAGTTGGGAAAGGTGGCAATAAATACTGAAAAAGTTGAGGAATGCTCATCAAACACTTATTTGGAACATCCCACAGGTGTGCAGTCTAATTGGGAACAGGTGGGTGCCATGATTGGGTGTAAAAACAGCTTCCCAAAAAATGCTCAGTCTTTCACAGGAAAGGATGGGGCGAGGTACACCCCTTTGTCCACAACTGCGTGAGCAAATAGTCAAACAGTTTAAGAACAACCTTTCTCAAAGTGCAATTGCAAGAAATTTAGGGATTTCAACATCTACGCTCCATAATATCATCAAAAGGTTCAGAGAATCTGAAGACATCACTCCACGTAAGCAGCATGGCCAGAAACTAACATTGAATGACCGTGACCTTCGATCCCTCGGACGGCAGTGTATCAAAAAACCGACATAAATCTCTAAAGGATATCACCACATGGGCTCAGGAACACTTTAGAAAACCACTGTCACTAAATACAGTTGGTCGCTACATCTGTAAGTGCAAGTTAAAGCTCTACTAATCAAAGCGAAAGCCATTTATCAACAACATCCAGAAACGCTGCCGGCTTCTCTGGGCCCGAGATTTTCTAAGATGGACTGATGCAAAGTGGAAAAGTGTTCTGTGGTCTGACGAGTCCACATTTCAAATTGTTTTTGAAAATATTCGACATGGTGTCATCCGGAAAAAAGGGGAAGTGAACCATCCAGACTGTTATCGACGCAAAGTTGAAAAGCCAGCATCTGTGATGGTATGGGGGTGCATTAGTGCCCAAGGCATGGGTAACTTACACATCTGTAAAGGCACCATTAATGCTGAAAGGTACATACAGGTCTTGGAACAACATATGCTGCCATCTAAGCGCCGTCTTTTTCATGGGCGCCCCTGCTTATTTCAGCAAGACAATGCCAAGCCACATTCAGCACGTGTTACAACAGCGTGGTTTCGTTAAAAAAAAAGAGTGCGGGTACTTTCCTGGCCTAACACAATTTCCCAACTCATATGGAAATGGGGTTATTATATTAGCCACACCAGAATATAAGCAGCAAATGTATATGTTTTGAAATGAAGTATTTACACAAAAATATTCCGTAAATGTTTATTTACATAACTTAATTGTTTCCAAATGAAACAATGTAGTATCTGTTAGTCTAAAAAAATAACACGTTTTCCCCTCCCCCATTTGGTGGAGGATTGCCGTACTTTCTAGGCTACAAAGTGCAGCAGTATATAAGACGCACCCACTAAATGGTAGGAGACAGTTAGTTTCCATATATTAGCCGCACCTGACTATAAGTCGCATATATGTACTTGCTGTGAAATGAGTTATTTACACAGAAATGTTCTGTAAATATTTATTTACATACCTTAATTGTTTCCAAACTAAACAATGTAGTATCTGTTAGTCTACAAAACAACATTTTCCCCCTCCCATTTGTTGGGAGATGACCATATTTTCCAAACTATATAAGCCGCGAACACAAAAAGTCGCAGATATATACTTGTTGTGAAATTAGTTATTTACAAGTTAATGTAATGTAAATGGTTATAGACATACCTTAATTATGTCCAAATTAAGCAATGTAGTACCTGTTAGTCTAAAAAATAACATGTCCCCCGCCCATTTGGTGGGAGATTACCATATTTTCAAAACTACATAATGATTTATTAACACGGAAATGTAATGTAAATGTTTATTTACATACTTTAATTGTTTCAAAATGAAGCAATGTAGTATCTGTTAGCCTACAAAAAAACATGTTTTCCCCCATTTGGTGGAGGATTGCCGTATTTTCTAGCCTACAATGCGCACCACAACATAAGACACACCCACTTCATTTTCGGAGGCAATTGGTTTCCATATATTAGCCATATGGGGCTGTATAGCTCGGTTGGTAGAGCGGCCGTGCCAGCAACTTGAGGGTTGCAGGTTCGATCCCCGCTTCAGCCATCCTAGTCACTGCCGTTGTGTCCTTGGGCAAGACACTTTACTCACCTGCTCCCAGTGCCACCCACACTGGTTTGAATGTAAAAATTCGATATTGGGTTTCACTATGTAAAGCGCTTTGAGTCAGTAGAGAAAAAGCGCTATATAAATATAATTCACTTCACTTCACACCGGACTATAAGTTGCAGATTTATAGTCAATGTAATAAATAACTCATTTCACTTGTTGTGAAGTGAGTAATTTCCACATAAATATTTTGTAAATATTCATTCACATGCCTTAATTGTTTTCAAACGACGTCTGCAACACGGCAGTAAAACGGTTGCTCAAACAAAACATAATTCACCATCATGGACCAATCAGCTAAACAGACTCAATAACTTCCTGGTGACATTTTGCTGAATTTACAGAGGAATTTGTGAAACTGAAACTACACAAAAAAGAACGCTTTTGCAAGTCAACAACACCCACACAGACACTTAAAGATAAATGTGTTCGCATACTCGCTAACGCTAACTACGCTAGCTTGATTTTATTACAATTAGCGCATACAAACATGCATGGAAACACTCCCACATACTGTACACCACACATGGGACGCAATAGTAAGTTTGAATTGTTGTAGTTAAATTGAAAAACTTACAAGCGTTGCTCGGAAGGACGAATGAAGAATCCATAAGTGTAGTAATGCTATGGACGCCCGTTTCCGGTTTGCAGCAACAAAATGGGAAGTATCATTTCAGTGAACGAACTCTTCCAACAGATGGCGCCGTAGCATTAACAATAACACACCTTGCATGATGGCCGTTAGCCCAGAAAAATCCTGTTTTACCAGGGTTGAAAATCTAGGAAAAATTAAAGCTGCAAGCAGCGATGGACGGGACCGCTTTGGCTGCTGCAAATACGACCCAAGCCCGGATAAGCGGTAGAAGATGGATGGATATTAGCTACTATTAGCAAACAGATTGACTTACCAACTCGGCGAAACATCTCAACATCGACACACACTCTGGTCGCAACTCGGCACCTATACGTTTACAATTAGTTCTAAAATGGTAGATAGTTGTTTTTACGGTATGCAGGCAAACGTCAATTTTAAAACATACCGGCTTAGCTACGGCCTTCTCGGTATAGACGATCACAGTCCCTCCCTCACGAATGTTGGTGCGTGCGCACCAGCAGCAGACGGTACGGAAAAAAAACAACAACAAAAAAATGTCTCCCTCACTATGTTTGCGCACGGTGGCCATCTTTGAAATTTTTTTTCAGCGCAGCGGTTCATTGAAGGCTGATAAAATCAAAACCGTAGCAGTAATTAAAACTCTTTCATCAACTTTTAATCAGAAGGGTTAAATCTCTCTCCCGTAGTAGTTTGAAGCCAACATGACAAACGCGCTCAGAGGAGATAATGTTTGAAAAAAGGTGACCGGTATTTACAAAACTTTTGTTTTGAATAGGGAATTGCAAACTTCCTGTTGATTTTTGCTGGGGGTTGTCAATATACAAAATGTAGGTCTAAGTGAGACCTACATAGAGGTTTTTGTTTCTTGTCTCTACAATATTCCTACTGTAAGTTAAAGGCAGTTTTGTCTGTTTTCTTCCTAGGAGCAGTTTTGTCTATTTTATTCCTAGGGGGCGCTACAGCGCAATTTTGAGTTTTGGGGTTAGGGTTTTTGATTAAATCGCAGTTTTTGCCAGTCCTGATGTGTGTGTCCAGTTTGGTGAGTTTTGAAGCATGTTAAGGGGGTCAAATTACAGCTCAAAAAGGCAAAGGTGAGGGTTTTTACAAAACTTTTGTTTTGAAGGGGGGGGTTGCAAACTTCCTGTTGATTTTTGCTGAAGGATGTCAATGTATGAAATATAAGTCTAAATGAGACCTACATAGAGGTTTTTGTTTCATGTCGCTACAACATTCCTACTGGACGCTACAGGCAGTTTTGTCTGTGTTTTCTTCCTAGGGGGCGCTAGAGCGCAATTTTTAGTTTTGGGGTTAGGTTTTTTTGATTAAATCACAATGTTTGCCAGTCCTGGTGTGTGTGTGTGTCAAATTTGGTGAGTTTTGAAGCATGTTAAGAGGGTCAAATTACAGCTCAAAAAGGCAAAGGTGAGGGTTTTTACAAAACTTTTGTTTTGAATGGGGAATTGCAAACTTCCTGTTAATTTTTGCTGAAAGATGTTAGTGTATGAAATCTAGGTCTAAGTGAGACCTACATAGAGGTTTTTGTTTCATGTCGCTACAACATTCCTACTGGAAGTTACAGGCAGTGTTGTCTGTGTTTTCTTCCTAGGGGGCGCTAGAGTGCAATTTTTAGTTTTGGGGTTACGTTTTTTTGATTAAATCGCAATGTTTGCCAGTACCGGTGTGTGTGTGTCCAGTTTGGTGAGTTTTGAAGCATGTTAAGGGGGTCGAATTACAGCTTAAAGAGGCAAAGGTGAGTGTTTTTACAAAACTTTTGTTTTGAAGGGGGGATTGAAAACTTCCTGTTGATTTTTGCTGAAGGATGTCAATGTATGAAATATAAGTCTAAATGAGACCTACATAGAGGTTTTTGTTTCATGTCGCTGAGTTTTGAAGCATGTTAAGGGGGTCAAATTACAGCTCAAAGCTGCGGAATCATAGTAAAGAAAGAATAAAACACTGGAAATTCAATAGGGTCCTCTCTCCCAAAGGGAAATTCGGTCCCTAAAAATGACAAAATCGATAAAAATGTAACTTAGAAGTTAGTTTGTTTATGAGAAGATAACAATGTAGGAACTTTCCGCTTCTGTGTTGGTTTCCCCCCCTTTCCTCACTGGTCCCGTGTCAGACCATATGGAGCCCGGCGAGCGAGCACCGGGTGTAACGCACACACCCAGACGTTTAATGAGACGCTCTCTGAGCAGAATGTAAATGCACACAATTGCGACTCCCAGAACAAAGAAAGCTGCTCACCCCCACAAATAATCTTATCTCGCAGCCGTCTGACAACGGCGGCGAGGGAGCACATCCCACCCGTCTGCTCGCACCATCACGCCGCTCAGGGAGATCAGTCGACCGGGGGGAAAAAAAAACTAAACTCACAGAGAAAGATCTCTTTCTCTTCATCCCCGGGGAAGGCACCTCACCCCGCCCCACCTGAAGACCCGATGTGTGCTGCCGTCTGCTGGCCAATTCTGGAGACGCACGTCCTTTACGGTTCCGTCCCTTAAAAAGGTCAGACGGCACGGGCGCCCCACAGTGTTGTGTTCACTGCTCGGTGCTCTTCAAAACCAGCAGCTACTGAAGGTACGAGTTTCGCCCTAGTTCCTGTGAGAATCCTGCGTGTGACTGATACATCAGGGGGAAGGGGTTGAGTAATATACAAACCCAAAAGGAGTGAAGTTGTCACGTTGTGTAAATGGTAAATATAAACAAAATACAATGATTTGCAAATCCTTTTCAACTTATATTCAATTGAATGTGCTGCAAAGACGATACATATACCATTCGAACTGGAAAAATTTACTTTTTTTGCAAATGTTAGCTCATTCGGAATTTAATGTGGTATCTGTTAGTCTACAAAACAACATGTTTTACCCCCCCCCCCCCCTTCCCCCCCATTTGGTGGGAGGTTACCGTATTTTCCAGACTATGCAAGCCGCAAACACAAAATAAAACCATATTTTCCATAGTATCACACAACAAAAATGGAAAAAGCTGAGGGGAAAAAAAACATATTTTTTGTTTTAATAGGGTTTGTGTGGGAGGACAAACATAACACAAACTTCCCTAATTGTTATAAAGCACACAGTTTATATTAAACATGCTTCACTGATTCGAGGATTTGGCGAGCACTGTTTTGTCCTACTAATTTTGGCGGTCCTTGAACTCACCCTAGTTTGTTTACATATATAGCTTTCACTGACTTTCACTGACAATTGTGTTTGGACAAATGTCATGGATGCAAAGGATTCTGGGTATTTGTTGTGTTGCGTTTATGTCGTGTTACTGTGAGGATGTTCTCCCGAAATGTGTTTGTCATTCTTGTTTGGTGTCGCTTCACAGTGTGGTGCATATTAGTAAGAGTGTTAAAATTGTTTATATCACAACCATTAGTGTACTCTAAAGCCACCAGTATGCCTTCCAGTCATGTGTGAGTGTCAGTGGAAGCTACACAAAACATATTACTGGACTTGTAAGTACATTTTACATGTTGTAGAAGGCGTGAAAGGCAAAGGCTTCATAGCACGCCCTAATACTTATTAACTGGAGTACTGCCGGCAGACTTATTTGAGAATGATTACGTCAACTAATGTCTTCTTCGCTTTGTGACACGGGTCCAAAATGGCTCTTTGAACGGTAAAAGTTACAGATTTCTGAACCATGTATATCATATATGTCCAAATGGTTCAACCGCCACCCGCCCGAATCTATTTAAAATCTAATTTTTCGTCATGTGACCCGCCTGACCCGCGTACTCTGCGGATATATATATATATATATATATATATATATATATATATATATATATATATATATATATATATATATATATATTCACACACACATATATATATATATATATATATATATATATATATACACACACATATACATATATATATATATATATATATATATTCACACACACATATATATATATATATATATATATATATACACACACACATATACATATATATATACATATATATATATATATATATATATATATATATATATATATATATTGCGTGTCTATCTAGGAGCGGCATGAATAAAAAGTGACAAATGAATCACGAGCTCGCCTGTCTTGGATTTTGACTCCGACATTGACTCATCCTGCACTGACCAACTTTCCCCTGGCAGAATTTCTTGGCCTCGTTTTCACTATCAAGACCTACTCCTTGGACTGGGAGAAATATCTGCATTTGTCATGTTTTTTTTATGCCTCCACAACCTGTAGTAAGGCTGGTCCCCACAAGTCATGAACAACATTTTGGTCCCCATTCCAAATTATAACCTGTGTGTGTGTGTGTGTGTGTGTGGGTGCGTGTGTGCGTGCACACATGCGTGCATGTGTGTGTGTGCATGCGTGTGTGTGCATGCGTGTGTGTGTGTGAACATGTTTTTAACATGTCTTTATGCCTCCACAACCTGTAGTAAGGGTGGTCCCCACAAGTCATGAACAACATCTTGGTCCCCATTCCAAATTATAACCTGTGTGTGTGTGTGTGCGTGCGTGTGCGTGCGTGCATGTGTGTGTGTGTGTTGGTGAACATGGTGCCGTGATCACATCCTGTGTCCGTTTGTTTACATCTCTGAGTAGTCTGCTGTTTCCTCGCTTCCCTACTCCTTGAAGGTTTATTCTCGATCATAAATCATGCATCTCACCTGGACAGGTGACGTCTGAGTAGGTAATCCAACAAATTGGTACACTTTGACAGCCATTTTGGGCATGGAAATTGGGTAGGGTTACCTTTTAAGACCTCACCGTGGGCCTTGGAAGGTCATATTAGCTGTCAACTAAATAAAACTGATGTAATCCTTATTTTTGTCATCTTTTTTTCCAAATAAGACCCTTAGAACAATATTATCAAACTATTTTAAGTGGTGCCGTGATCACTTCCTGTGTCCGTATGTTTACATCATCGAGTGGTCTGCTGTTTCCTCGCTTCCCTACTCCTTGAAGGTTTATTCTCGATCATAAATCATGCATCCCACCTGGACAGAAGAAGTCTGAGTAGGTAATCCGACAAGTTGGTACACTTGACTGTGAATTGGGTGCAGTTTAAGTCTATTCAAAACCTCACCGTGAGCTTTGTAAGGTAATTTTAGCTCTAAACTAAACAAAATTGATGTTAATCCATATTTTTGTCATCTTTTATCCTAATAAGACCCTTTAACAAAATTACCAAACTATTTTTAATGGGGCCGTGATCATTTCCTGTGTTCCTATGTTTACATCATCGAGTGGTCTACTGCTTCCTCGCTTCCCTACTCCTTGAAAGTTTATTCTCGATCATAAATCATACATGTCACCTGGACAGAAGAAGTCTGAGTAGGTAATCCGACAAGTTGGTACACTTGACTTTGAATTGGGTGCAGTTTAAGTCTATTTAAAACCTCACTGTGAGCTTTATAAGGTAATTTTAGCTCTAAACTAAACAAAATTGATGTTAATCCATATTTTTGTCATCTTTTTTCCTAATAAGACCCTTATAACAATATTGTCAAACTATTTTTAGTGGGGCCGTGATCATTTCCTGTGTTCCTATGTTTACATCATCGAGTGGTCTACTGCTTCCTCGCTTCCCTACTCCTTGAAAGTTTATTCTCGATCATAAATCATACATGTCACCTGGACAGAAGAAGTCTGAGTAGGTAATCCGACAAGTTGGTACGCTTGACTGTGAATTTGGTGCAGTTTATGTCTATTTAAAACCTCACCGTGAGCTTTGTAAGGTAATTTTAGCTCTAAATTAAACAAAATTGATGTTAATCCATATTTTTGTCATCTTTTTTTCCTAATAAGACCCTTATAACAATATTGTCAAACTATTTTTAGTGGGGCCGTGATCATTTCCTGTGTTCCTATGTTTACATCATCGAGTGGTCTACTGCTTCCTCGCTTCCCTACTCCTTGAAAGTTTATTCTCGATCATAAATCATACATCTCACCTGGACAGAAGAAGTCTGAGTAGGTAATCCGACAAATAGGTACACTTGACTTTGAATTGGGTGCAGTTTAATCCTGATTTTTGTCTCTTTTTTTTTTTTGTCCAAATAACCATCGATAATGAACCGAACGGTTCGGCACAATGGAAACCAGACAAATCTTATCAATTGCCATGGATTAAATAAACTCTAGTTCTTCGTACTCCTTTTTGGACACGTTGCTAGGAGAAATAAAAACAATGTGTGAAGTAGGATAGTTGGAAAAAGGATGAAAACATAACCACTTAGACGTGAACCGCCAGCTTTGTACAAGTAATCAGGCTTGTTGCTGATATTAGCTAAATTAATGATAATTTCAAAGACACAATTTTAGAAAAATACCATTTGAATCAAAGACATCTGGAAGTTGAAGCCCGTATTTGAACATCTGTTCCGTTTCTGGAGAACCGAACGCCTCGCTTGAAGCTCCAAATCCGCTTTGTCGTGGGACCGGGTTACCTTGAACCCCCGCCAGGTGGGACCAGTCGGACTTGCCCTTTGCAATGACGCCGCGAGCGAGGAAAGACGTCCGTCCGAACCTCTCGGATTCCCTCAAAGCGAGAGCTTACGACGCCTCTCAGCGTGAGGTCTCCTCATCCGGATGAAAGATCCGAGGGCGTTAAACTCGGCACACAGCTGGACCAGGACCCCCAGTGCTGAAACAGGACTCGGTGTGTTTAGGAGTTATGGCTTCTGCGACGTGTTTGTAACAACATGCTTATTTTAGTGCAGATGGCTTCCGTATTAACAGTAGGAGATATGATGAAATCCTCTGCAGTGAATTAGTAATAACCTTTGAAATGTGTCAAGTGTGACTTGGTGATCAGGCAAATGTCCACATAATCGTTTCTATTTGCCACGCAGTCATTATCCAGCTGTGGGAGATCTGAAATAAATTAGTCCAAACACCGGACTATTTTCCTACGCTTTGAAACCTGCGGTTAATACAAACCCCGTTTCCATATGAGTTGGGAAATTGTGTTAGATGTAAATAAAAACAGAATACAATGATTTGCAAATCCTTTTCAACCCATATTCAATAGAATGCACTACAAACACAAGATATTTGATGTTCAAACTCATAAACTTTTTTTTTTTTTTCTAATAATAATTAACTTAGAATTTCATGGCTGCAACGCGTGCCAAAGTAGTTGGGAAAGGGCATGTTCACCACTGTGTTACATCACCTTTTCTTTTAACAACCCTCGATAAACGTTTGGGAACTGAGGAAACTAATTGTTGACGCTTTGAAAGTGGAATTCTTTCCCATTCTTGTTCTATGTAGAGCTTCAGTCGTTCAACACTCCGGGGTCTCCGCTCTCATATTTTACGCTTCATAATGTGCCACACATTTTCCATGGGAGACAGGTCTGGACTGCAGGCGGGCCAGGAAAATACCCGCACTCTTTTTTTACGAAGCCACGCTGTTGTAACACGTGTTACATGTGGTTTGGCATTGTCTTGCGGAAATAAGCAGGGGCATATGTTAGCATATGTTGGTAGCATATGTTGTTCCAAAACCTGTATATACCTTTCAGCATTAATGGTGCCTTCACAGATGTGTAAGTTACCCATGCCTTGGGCACTAATGCACCCCCATACCATTACAGATGCTGGCTTTTGAACTTTGCGTCGATAACAGTCTGGATGGTTCGCTTCCCTTTTGGTCCGGATGACACGATGTCGAATATTTCCAAAAACAATTTGAAATGTGGACTCGTCAGACCACAGAAAACTTTTCCACTTTGCATCAGTCCATCTTAGATGATCTCGGGCCAAGAGAAGCCGGCGACGTTTCTGGATGTTGTTGATAAATGGTTTTCGCTTCGCATAGTAGAGCTTTAACTTGCACTTATAGATGTAGCGACAAAATGTATTTAGTGACAGTGGTTTTCTGAAGTGTTCCTGAGCCCATGTGGTGATATCCTTTAGAAATTAATTTGGGTTTTTGATACAGTGCCGTCTGAGGGATCGAAGGTCACGGTCATTCAATGTTGGTTTCCGGCCGTGCCGCTTATGAGAAGTGATTTCTCCAGATTCTCTGAACCTTTTAGTGATATTATGGACCGTAGATGTTGAAATCCCTAAATTTCTTGCAATTGCACTTTGAGAAAAGTTGTTCTTAAACTGTTTGACTATTTGCTCACGCAGTTGTGGACAAAGGGGTGTACCTCGCCCCATCCTTTCTTGTGTAAGACTGAGCAATTTTTGGGAAGCTGTTTTTATACCCAATCATGGCACCCACCTGTTCCCAATTAGCCTGCACACCTGTGGGATGTTCCACATAAGGGTTTGATGAGCATTCCTCAACTTTATCAGCATTTATTGCCACCTTTCCCAACTTCTTTGTCACGTGTTGCTGGCATCAAATTCTAAAGTTAAGGATAATTTGCAAAAAAAAAAATGTTTATCAATTTGAACATCAAATATGTTGTCTTTGTAGCATATTCAACTGAATATGGGTTGAAAATTATTTACAAATCATTGTATTCTGTTTATATTTACATATAAGACAATTTCCCAACTCATATGGAAACGGGGTTTGTACAACGGTTTATGGATTTGTCAGTAGCCTCGTCTTTTTGCCACGATAGGAGTAATTGCACGCAGGCGTTCACATCATTTTTTAAGGAATATGGAAAGGGGGAGTGACGTATGCCCTAAAGCAAGTCAGCACATTTGTAGTTTTTTGTGTGGCTGGGTTCCTGCCACCCCCCCTCAGGTGTCTTTCAACTAGTTCATGTATCGTCCCAAAAGTTATGAACATACTTCATCAAGGTTGAAATGTTACTTACTGCTGCTTTTACACTAAAAATCTAAAAAAAAAAAAAAGTATTCAGAGCATTTGCTCAATACTTAGTTGATGCACTTGTGGCAGCAATTCAAGCCTCAAGTATTTTTGAACATGATGCCACAAACTTGACACACCTATTTTTGGGCAGTTTCAACCATTCCTCTTTGCATTACCTCTCAAGCTCCATCAGGTTGGATGGGAAGTTTCGGTTTTCATCCAGTATGTCTCTGTACGTTGCTGCATTCATCTTTCCCTCTATTCTGAAAACTATCCCAGTTCCCGGTGCTATAAAAATCATTTTTTTTTAAATAAAATAAAATCAACTTTTGACATTGTCTTATGGGGTATTGGCTGCAGTTGTAGTGACCGCAAGATGCAGGAACCAGGAGCGTGGGGATCAGGTAAGAGGATTTTTAGTTCACTCAAAACAGAGAAGGAAGTAGTCATGCGTGTAAGGTTCTAAAGATAAAGTCAATCCTCCAGCCTTGAGGCAAGCATAAATAGCCGCCTGGTGATTGGGACCGCCAGGTGTGGCAAGGCTGCCCAAATCAGCAGCAGGTGAGGGGAAAACACAGCTCAGCGGGACAAACAGCAATGAAAATATAACATGAGATATAAATAATAATAGAAGTACAATTGTTGGTATGTATTGTATATATAATTAGTGCAAAGGTTCAATATGTACACAGGGATATTTCACATGCCTGTACTGTGTATAAAATTGAACTACGTTCATGTTGTTTATAATGTGTATTTATAATAAGACATTTTATAATTTTCGGAAGTTTATTTTGTACTTGTACCATATGTCCCGGCAAGAAATCTACGTTCAAAGGACTCCGGCTTATTAGTGATTCCCAAAGCCCAAAAAAAGTCTGCGGGTTATAGAGCTTTTTCATTTGGGGCTCCAGTACTCTGGAATGCCCTCCCGGTACCAGTTGATCTGCCGTTTCTTTTCTTTTTCTTCTATGTCCCACTCTCCCTTGTGGAGGGGGTCCGGTCCGATCCGGTGGCCATGTACTGCTTGCCTGTGTATCGGCTGGGGACATCTCTGCGCTGCTGATCCGCCTCCGCTTGGGATGGTTTCCTGCTGGCTCCGCTGTGAACGGGACTCTCGCTGCTGTGTTGGATCCGCTTTGGACTGGACTCTCGCGACTGTGTCGGATCCATTATGGATTGAACTTTCACAGTATCATGTTAGACCCGCTCGACATCCATTGCTTTCCTCCTCTCCAAGGTTCTCATAGTCATCATTGTCACCGACGTCCCACTGGGTCATCATTGTCACCGATGTCCCACTGGGTGTGAGTTTTCCTTGCCCTTATGTGGGCCTACCGAGGATGTCGTAGTGGTTTGTGCAGCCCTTTGAGACATTAGTGATTTAGGGCTATGTAAGTAAACATTGATTGATTGATTGATTTATAGGGTTAGGTGTAATAAGTGTTTAACTTCAGCCTAAACCCTTTCGGTCCGCAACATTTTTTCATTTTCAATCTATGAATGTACAACTTTTTATTTTTGATCTATGAATGTACAACAGTTTGTTTGCTTTGTTGAACATTGACCAAAGAACAATAAACAATAAACACACACACACACACACAACTGACGCAGCGTCACAGGATTATTCGTCACAGACGGCCGTAAAGCAAATTGCTTTTATTTTATTATTTAAAAACAAGCAAAGACATTGAAAAGGTGTGTTATTGTTGGTATTGCATTTTTAAAAATTAATTCACATTAAAAAAAAAAAAAAAAAAATATATATATATATATATATATATATATATATATATACGTCTTGATTGGATTATCCAGAGAATAGTGCTCGATACCGTGGTATCAATCATCAGGAGAAAAAAATCCAATACAATCCACTTTATTTATATAGCACATTTAAACAACAATAACATTTCCAAAGTGATGCACAGCCATGTTAAAAACAATTGTAAAAACAAATAAAATAAATAAAATTTAAAAAAAATAAACATAAAAATAAAAAAAATAAAAAATAAATATATATATATATATGTATATATATATCTTGATTGGATTATCCAGAGAATAGTGCTCGATACCGTGGTAGAGCGAAATATGTATGTGTGGGAAAAATCACAAGACTACTTCATCTCTACAAAACTGTTTCATGAGGGGTTCCCTCCCCCTCCTGATGATTGAGGGAACCCCTCATGAAACAGTTCTGTAGAGATGAAGTAGTCTTGTGATTTTTCCCACACCTATATATATATATATATATATATATATATATATATATATAATGAAAATTAGGAATCGATTTATCACTTTTGGTGGATTAAATCCAATCAAACTCATTGTACCATATGTCCCGGCAAGAAATCTGCGTTCAAAAGACTCCGGCTTATTAATGATTCCTAGAGCCCAAAAAAAGTCTGCGGGCTATAGAGCGTTTTACGTTCGGGCTCCAGTACTCTGGAATGCCCTCCCGGTAACAGTTCGAGATGCCACCTCAGTAGAAGCATTTAAGTCTCACCTTAAAACTCATCTGTATACTCTAGCCTTTAAATAGACCTCCTTTTTAGACCAGTTGATCTGCCGCTTCTTTTCTTTTTTCTCCTATGTCCCCCCCTCCCTTGTGGAGGGGGTCCGGTCCGATGACCATGGATGAAGTACTGGCTGTCCAGAGTCGAGACCCAGGATGGACCGCTCGCCTGTGTATCGGTTGGGGACATCTCTACGCTGCTGATCCGCCTCCGCTTGAGATGGTTTCCTGTGGACGGGACTCTCGCTGCTGTCTTGGATCCGCTTTGAACTGAACTCTCGCGGCTGTGTTGGAGCCACTATGGATTGAACTTTCACAGTATCTTGTTAGACCCGCTCGACATCCATTGCTTTCGGTCCTCTAGAGGGGGGGGGGGTGTTGCCCACATTTGAGGTCCTCTCCAAGGTTTCTCATAGTCAGCATTGTCACTGGCGTCCCACTGGATGTGAATTCTCCCTGCCCACTGGGTGTGAGTTTTCCTTGCCCTTTTGTGGGTTCTTCCGAGGATGTTGTAGTCGTAATGATTTGTGCAGTCCTTTGAGACATTTGTGATTTGGGGCTATATAAATAAACATTGATTGATTGATTGAATTATTAAAGCGCTTAACTTCCTTAACATACCTAAAAACAATACTCACCTCACCTAACCGATTCACCGCATCACCAAAACCATCTGATTTCTGGCAAGTTATGTACATTTTTTCTCCATAAAATGTTGACAATTGTCTCATATCATGTAAAAGTGAAATATTTGAAGCATATTTCTCAAATGTGGCTAACTAAAGCTACTTTTGCACTCTCTAAATCAGTTTTGGTTTGACTTTATAATTGGAAGTATGCTGTTCCAGAGGTGATGTTGGGGTTGGAGGCCACATGGAAAGTAGTTCCAGTGCCTCTGAAGGGTGCGACCGACACCTAAGGGTGTGGTATCTCACACACACATGCAGACTGTCAACACACCGCTGCAGTACGCCAACCGGTTTTGGAGTTGAACAAGTTTATCCCTGCACCAAACGCCAGCAGGTAGCAGAAGGCGTGTCCACGTCTCAAAAGGTGTGCAAGTGCAGTACAAGAAGACGTAGCCGCCAGGACACAAAGTCAATATTTACTCCTTTGTAGTAAAAAAAGTAGTTAATGTTTGCTACTCCTGAAGGGATACTATACTGCTGCTGGGATGTTGCTAAAATGTATGGCAGTAATGAGGATATCCAGAATGAAGGACAGAGATCCAAATCCTATTTTACTTTTGGTTATTAATCAAGCTCAACAAGGTTATTGACTATCACTTTCTTAATATCAGGCAAGTTTAACATAGAATTGAGGTCTATTATTATTATTATTATTATTTTTTTTTTTTTTAGCCGTTCCAGGATTTTGAAGGCTCTTTTTTTAATTGTTTTTGAGGATTTTTTTTTTCAATACCAAGTTGGATTTTATAAAATTGAGATTAATATTTTTGCTTGTTTGTTTTCTTTCATTAATTCAAAGGGGAACTGCACTTTTTTGTTGTTTTTTTTCCTCCAAATTTTGCCTATTGTTCACAATCATTATGGAAGACAAGAACACATTTGTCTTTTTTTTGGGATTTTAAAAATGATTAAAAAAAAAAAAACGTTTGCAACATGCGGCTAATGGAAATCATCATTGTAGTCTTCAAAGTCTCTAAAATAAGTTCAAAACATTTTATATACACACTGCAAGTGTATATATATATATATATATATATATATATATATATATATATATATATATATATATATATATATATATATATATATATATATATATAACCTGTGATGAGGTGGTGACTTGTTCAGGGTGTACCCCGCCCTCCGTTCGATTGTAGCTGAGATAGGCACCAACGCTTCCCCGACTCCAAAGGGAATAAGCGGTAGAAAATGGATGGATGGATATGTACATATACATATATATAATGTAGTAACAGATACAATCATTAATAGTATTTTCAGTATTTACCTTAGTTTGGTCATTTTATACACGACTGGAACTAATTATTTGGTGCATTTATTTCCGTTTCCATAGCAGCGTATTTCGACTTCCCGCAAACAACATTTTTTTTTACTCCCTAAATCAACTGTGCGTGTGGTTTTTTTCCAAGCATGGCAAACTTAGTACCAGACAACGAAGACCACTATTTTTGGACAAATGAGGATTCAAAACTTTATCCTTTTGAAGCTGAATATACTGAGGATGAACTGCTACTCATGGAAGCCACCATGAAGAACAGGCTGAAACGTTAAAGCAGACGGAAGCCGAGAGAGTGTGAAGATCATTTAGAATAATACATAATGTTGGATATCGAGAACATACAAACACTTTATTTATTTAGTCAAAAATATTGAAATTCAACGATTTGGTGCATTTGCAGAAAGCTAAAATGATACACAAAGCACACTATAACCTGCTAGCCAAGAATGTACAACAATTATTCTCAATAAAAGAAGAGAAATATTACCCTAGAGGAAAATAATATTCAAAACATGTGTATGCACGTACAACACTTAAAACCTTCAGCATATCTGAATGTGGAATTAAATCATTTAATGGATTAACCAAATAAATCAAACCAAGCACCGATGTGTTTCACGTTAAGAGACTGTTCAAACTACTCACCCTTCTTTATTTCTGTATGTTAATATGTATTTACTTACGATGGTATATTATTCATTTATTATTCATTCACTCTTCTGTTACAGAGAACAAAGAAATGGGGCCGACTACAACTGACCACAGAATTTTCCTCAAGAGGGTCTTATCTTGGTCCATGTGATGTCAGAGGAAACAAAATTGGAGCACAATACCCAGCAATATGTTTGGAGGAGAAAAGGTGAGGAATTTAATCCCAGGAACACCACACCTACCGTCAAGCATGGTGGTGGTAGTATTATGTCCTGGGCCTGTTTTTCTGCAAATGGAACTGGTGCTTTACAGAGAGTAAATGGGACAATGAAAAAAGTGGATTACCTCAAAAATTCTTCAGGACAAGCTAAAATCCTCAGCCCGGAGATTGGGTCTTGGGTGCAGTTAGGTGTTCCAACAGGACAATGACCCCAAACACATGTCAAAAGTGGTAAAGAAATGGCTAAATCAGGCTTGAATGAAGGTTTTAGAATGGCCTTTCCAAAGTCCTGGCTTAAACGTGTGGACAATGCTGAAGAAACAAGTCCATGTCAGAAAAGCAACTAATTTAGCTGAATTGCACCAATTTTGTTACCATTAAGAATCACGTTTAATCTGAAAATCAATTTAGACACCACTTGAAGAGATGGTCTAAGTACGTATTTTTTAAAATTCTCATATAAAAAATTGAAAAAAAAATTGTTTACATTTTTTTTTTTTTTTAAACCGATTAAAAATCGTAACAATTAAAAATCACGATTGATCTGAAAATTAATTTTGTTTTTGACACCCCTAGAAGAGATGCTCTAAAAACGTATTTTTTTTAAATTATTCTCAATTAGAAATACGTTTTTCTAAAAATGTTTTTTTTTCTCTTTTTTTTAATAGATTAAGAATCTTTCCAATTAAGAATCACGATTAATCCAAACATCAATTTTGTTTTAGGCATACCAGAAAATATGGTCTAAAAACATATATATATATAAATAACAATTAATCCTCATTAAAAAATATATTATATTTTTGCAATTTTTTTTTTTAATTTATTTTAATTTATTAAGAAACATTACTATTTAGAATCACAATTAATCTGAAAATTGATCATATATATATATATTTTAATAATTCTCATTAAAAAAATGGAAAAAATAAGTTTTTCTAAAAATGTTTTTTGTTAATCGAGTAAGAATCGTTACAAATAATAATCACAATTAAACTAAAAAATCGATTTTGTTTTTGACAACCCTAAAAGAAATGGTCAAACAACTTTTTTTATTTTTTTTAATTGTCATTTAAGAAAAACGAAAAAAAAAAAAATTTCTAAAAATGTATATGTATATATTTTAAATCGATTGTTACAATTAAGAACCACGATTTGACAACCCAAGAAGAGATGGTGTAAAAACACGTTTTTCTAAATTAATTGTCATTAAAAACAAAAAGTGGGAAAAAAAAGTTTTTCTAAAAATGTTTTTTTTTTTTTAATCGATTAAAAATCGTTACAATTAATAATCACGAGTAATCTCAAAATTGATTTTGTTTTTGACGACCCTAAAAGTGATGGTCTCACGACGTATTTTTTTAAAATCGGCATTTAAAAAAAACGAAAATATGTACATACATATTTATCTATTAATAACCGTTACAATTAAGAATTACAATTAATCTGAAAATTCATTTTGTTTTTGAAGAATATACGGTCAAAATTATAATTTTAAAAAAGGATTCTTAATTAAAAGAAAGTTTTTCTAAAAATATTTTTTAGTTTTTATATTTTTTATGGATTAATAATCGTTCGATCATTCGATATGAACATCATTTTTTTTGTTGACACCCCAGAAGAGATGGTCTATCCATCCATTTCCTACCGCTTGTCCCTTTTGGGGTCGCTGGAGCCTATCTCAGCTGCATTCGGGTGGAAGGCGGGAAGAGATGGTCTAACAACGTAAAAAATATATTTTTTTAATTTTAATCCTAATTAAAAAAAATATAAAAGATAATTTTTTTCAATGTTTTTTTTTTAATCGATTATGAATCTTTACAATTAATAATCATGATTAATCTGAAAATCGATTTTGTTTTTGATAACCCTAAAATAAATGGTCTAACAAAATGTTAAAAAAAATGTAATTTAAAAAAAAAAGGTTTTTTCGAAAAATGTTTTTTTTATTTCTAATTACATAGATCCAAATTCGTTCCAATTAAGAATCACGATTAATCTGAAAATTGATTTTCGTTTTTGACACCCCTAGAAGTGAAAATTATTTTTTTTAAATACATTTTCATTAAAACAAAAAAAACAAAAAAAACAAACAAAAAAAATACAATAAAAAAAAAATACAAAAAAAAAAAATAAATAAAAAAATAAAAAAATATATATATATACACATATATACATATATTTTTTCCTTCATACCTTTGGTAAGTGCTGGAGTGAGAAGAGGTTTTAAATTAATTAGCGACCCCGGCGGCAATTCAAGGAAATATGGTATACATATATATATATATATATATATATATATATATATATATATATATATATATATATATATATATATATATATATGTATGTATGTATGTGCTCCTATCACTCTATCACAAAAAAATAAGAGTTGTAGAAATCTTTGTAAACTGAAACCAGCCATGACATGATGTTCTTCACAAGTGTATGTAAACTTTTGATCGTGACTGTAAGAAAAAGACTTACTATTTGTAAATATTACAGAACTGTGCAGATGATAATGAAACAGAACCTTATGTGGACGACACAACGGTGCAGCAAATGTCTGCACTTGAACAGCACTGCTAATGGATGACTAAGAAAAAAATAAAAAAAAGGTGCCTTGCCCAAGGGCTTCACCTTACTGGCGGTTTTTGACTTTGCCACTTTAATGAAGTCCTGAGAGAACGACTCATCAATGTCACGCTGACAGAAAGTTTTAGGTAAAATAAGTTACAGGTAAGTCCGTGCAGACGTGGTCTCCTTTGGGGCTGAGGTCGGATGGTAAACTGCCTTCACCTGACCTTCGCAATGCATGCTGGGAGTGAAGAGTCGCGTAATGTTTCTGTTGACGCAACGTTGTCGAGCTTTGGTCAACAATGTCGGGTCAAACATATTCCTTTGGATGGAAATAAATATTCAATCCGATTCCTGGGGTGATGATTCAATTCCGAATTGATTCTTGGTTCAACACGATTCCTGATTGAAGCCCAATCTTGCAGTGGTATGAGACTGTAATTGTAATGATAAACAGGCTACAAGTTATAAAAGCTCCTTTTGGTAGACTAATTGCCAAAAATTATTTTAGCCACCCATCCAAATGATCAGAATCAGGTGTCCAAATCACTTGGCCCGGCCACATGGATGACAAGAGTCTGGTGTGGATGAACTTGACTGGCCTGCACAGAGTCCTGACCTGTTAATCCTTATTAGTAAAGAACAATAAAAAAGTGTTTCTATTTTTTGTTTTTTTAATGAATTAAAAATCGTTACAATTAAGAAAGATGATTAATCTGAAAAAAAAAGAAGTATTTTTTTCAACCCCTAAAAAGGATTGGTCCGAAAACATTTAGAAAAAGTAAATATCTTAAAAAAATGGGGAAAAAAAAGTAATAATGTTTTGTAGCTGTTAGCTTTTAGTATATAACCTAGCATGTTTACCTTTTGTAAATGACTTTAAAATAAATAAATTAAATACAAAACAATTGCGTATTAATTGGAGGACATTTAGATGTTACCTGTCCAGCTTTGCACAAATAAACATGCTGCAGGACTGCTTGTATCGCACGGGGTATCACTCACAAGCAAAACTTGCTGCTAAGACTGCTTGTATCACACATGATATCGCACATGATATCACACACAAGTAAATATGATGTGGGGCTGCTTGTATAACACATGATATCACACACAAGTAAACATGCTGTGGGACTAATTGTATCGCACGTGAAATAACACAAGTAAACACGCTGCAGGACAGCTTGTATTGCACATGATATCGCACACAAATAAACATTCTGCGGGACCGCTTGTATCGCACATGATATCACACAAAAGAAAACACGCTGCAGCATTGCTTGTATCGCATATGATATCACACACAAGTAAACATGCTGCAGGACTGTTTGTATCGCATGTGCTGTCACTCATAAGTAAACCCGCTTCTAAGACTTCTTGTATCGCACATTATATCACACACATGAATACACGTTGCTAAACCTGCTTATATCGCACATGATATCTCTCACAAGTAAAACAGCTGCAGGACTGATTGTATTGCATATGATGTCACGCACAAAGAAAAACATGCTACAGGACTGCTTGTATCGCACATGACATCACACACATGTAAAGATGCTGCAGAGCCGCTTGTATCGCACATATTATCACACACAAGTAAATACACTGCAGGACTGCTTGTAACACACATGATATCACACAAAGGTAAACCCCCTGCAGGACCACTTGTATCGCACATGATATCACACGCGTGTAAAGACGCTGCAGGGCCGCTTGTATCGTACATATTATCACACACAAGTAAATATACTGCAGGACTGCTTGTAACACACATGATATCACACACAAGTAAAACCCCCTGCGGGACCGCTTGTATCGCACATGATATCACACACATGTATACACGCTGCAGGACTGCTTGTAACGCACGTGATATCACTCACAAAAAAACCACGCTGCCAATACTGCTTGTATCGCACATGACATCACACACAAGCAAAATGCCGCAGGGCTGCTTGTATCGCACATGATATCACTCACAAAAGAACAAACTGCTATTCCTGCTTGTATCACACATGATATCACAAATAAGTTAATAAGTTGCAGGGCTGCTTGTATCGCACATGATATCACACACGAGTCAAAATGCTGCATGACTGCTCGTATTGCATATGATGTCACGCACAAAGAAAAACACGCTGCAGGACTGCTTGTATCGCACATGATATCACACACTTGTAAACATGCTGCAGGACTGCTTGTATCGCATGTGCTATCACTCATAAGTAAACACACTTCTAAGACTTCTTGTATCGCACATTATATCACACACATGTATACACGTTGCTAAGACTGCTTGTATCGCAATTGATATCTCTCACAAATAAAAAAGCTGCAGGACTGCTTGTATTGCATGCGATATCACTCACAAGTAAACACGCTGCTAAGACTGCATGTATCGCACATGATATCACACACATGTATACACGCTGATAAGACTGCTTGTATCGCACGTGATATCACTCACAAAAAAAAACACGCTGCCAATACGGCTTGTATCGCACATGAAAATCACACACAAGCAAATATGCCGCAAGGATGCTTGTATCGCACATGATATTATACACGAATAAAAAAGCTGCATGACTGCTTGTATTGCATATGATGTCACGCACAAAGAACAACACGCTGCAGGACTGCTTGTCTCGCACATGATATCACACGCGTGTAAAGACACTGCAGGGCCGCTTGTATCGCACATGATATCACACACAAGCAAATACACTGCAGGACTGCTTGTAACACACATGATATCACACACAAGTAAACATGCTGCAGCATTGCTTGTATCACATATGATGTCACACACAAGTATACACGCTGCTAAGACTGCTTATATCGCACATGACATCACACACAAACAAACGCGCCGCAGGACTGCTTGTTTCACATGTGATATCACCCACATGTAAACACGCTGCAGGACTGCTTGTATCACACACGATATCACAGATATGTATACACGCTGCTAAGAATTCTTTTATCGCACATGATATCACTCACTAGTGAACACGCTGCAGCACTGCTTGTATGGCACATGATATCACAAACATGTAAACACGCTGCAGGACAGCTTGTATCGCACATGATATCACAGACAGAGAAAACACGCTGCGGGATTGCTTGTACCAAACATGATATCAGACACATATAAACATGCTGCAGAATTGCTTGTATCACACATCATATCACTAACAAGTAACACGCTGTGGGACTGCTTGTATCGCACGTGAAATAACACACAAGTAAACAAACCACATGACTGCTTGTATCGCACATGATATCTTCTCACAAAAGAACAAGCTACGAATCCTGCTTGTATCGCACATAATATCACTAAGTTAATATGCTGCAGGGCTGCTTGTACCGCACATGATATCACACACGAGTCAAAATGCTGCATGACTGCTCGTATTGCATATGATGTCACGCACAAAGAAAAACACGGTGCAGGACTGCTTGTATCGCACATGATATCACACACATGTAAACATGCCGCAGGACTGCTTGTATCGCATGTGCTATCACTCATAAGTAAACACACCTCTTAGACTTCTTGTATCGCACATTATATCACACACATGTACACACGTTGCTAAGACTGCTTGTATCGCAATTGATATCTCTCACAAATAAAAAAGCTGCAGGACTGCTTGTATTGCATGCGATATCACTCACAAGTAAACACGCTGCTAAGACTGCATGTATCGCACATGATATCACACACATGTATACACGCTGATAAGACTGCTTGTATCGCACGTGATATCACTCACAAAAAAAACACGCTGCCAATACGGCTTGTATCGCACATGAAAATCACACACAAGCAAATATGCCGCAGGGCTGCTTGTATTGCACATGATATTATACACGAATAAAAAAGCTGCATGACTGCTTGTATCGCATATGATGTCACGCACAAAGAACAACACGCTGCAGGACTGCTTGTCTCGCACATGATATCACACGCGTGTAAAGACACTGCAGGACCGCTTGTATCGCACATAATACCACACACAAGTAAACATGCTGCAGCATTGCTTGTATCACATATGATATCACACACAAGTATACACGCTGCTAAGACTGCTTATATCGCACATGACATCACACACAAACAAACGCGCCGCAGGACTGCTTGTTTCACATGTGATATCACTCAGATGTAAACACGCTGGAGGACTGCTCGTATCGCATGCAATATCAATCACAAATAAACACGCTGCTAAGACTGCTTGTATCGCACGTTATATCACAGGCATGTATACACGCTGATAAGACTGCTTGTATCGCACATGATATCACTCACAAAAAAACACGCTGCCAATACTCTTTGTATCGCACATGATATCACACACAAGCAAATATGCCGCTGGGCTGCTTGTATCACATTTGATATCACACACGAAAAACAAAGCTGCAGGACTGCTTGTATCGCACGTGATATCACACACAAGTAAACACACTGCTGGACTGCTTGTATCGCGCATGATATCACACACAAATAAACACGCTGCAGGACTGCTTGTATCGTACATGATATCACACACGTGTAAACACGCTGCAAAGACCACTTGTATCGTAGCGTGTATAAAAACACTAAGAATAAACAAAATGTTCCAATGATACATCTGAGCGGATGCCGATCATCTTGAATGTGAAGTCCACCACCCGCCCGAGGCAGGACGCCCTGTCATGTGACAGCAGGGGGGGCCGCCCGCCCTCTCAAAGATGGCGGCGTGGCGCAGGTGCCGTCAGCAGATAAGATTCGCCCGCCAACCTTCCTCTTCTGCACCTAATTCCACACGTGAGAAAAAAAGTGTCTGGCGCTGATGAAACCACTTGTTCATCTTTTTTCTGCCGGTTGCCTCAGACGTCAACATCCTGAACGTCGACTAGAATGTTCCAGCAACATTTACGTCTCACCTCCATGCAGGGAAAATGACTGGCGTGTTATCTAAACATTGTGTGTTTGTCGTCCGTATGAGAGACAAGCTTGCAAACTACCGAGCTAAAGGGAGTGACGTTTACCAATGCACCCATAACCTCGTTATACTCGCCCCCTTAATTAACCTCATTCTCATCCGGGTCACTGCACCGCTCTTCCCTGCTTTCTCAGGACTCAACTCCACCTAGGCCTGGGCTTTTAGCTCTGTAGTTAGCACGCTCGTTGGACAAAATAAGTCGAGGGTTGAAGCGGACAGGTGGCAGCGGTGCCGTGACCCGGATGAGAGTGAGGTTTAGTGGGGTGAGTGTGGGGTGAGGTTGTTTTCACTCCCTGGCAACCCCGAGAGCAGTGCATGTTATCGCATTAAGGGCTCGGGCTTTTAGCTCGGTTGCTGGCACACACGTCCCTCATGCAGGACGAACCAGGTTCAAGTCCTGGGTAAAACAGAAAAGCAGAGAGTGAACCAGGCGGGTTACACAAAAGCATGTATTTTTTAAAAATGGATGAAATATTTTTGAAATATTTTAAAATGTTTTTAAATAGTTTAGGAATATTTTTGTAATATTTAAAAAAATATTTCAAACATATTTTTTAATATTTTTAAAATATAATTTTGTATATTTAAAAAAATGTATATATATATATCTATATATATATATATATGTATATATATTTTTTTTAATATATTTTTGAAATGAGATAGGCGCCAGCGCCCCCCGCGACCCCAAAAAGGGAATAAGCGGTAGAAATGGATGGATGGATGGATAATATATTTATATTTTTTGAACATCTAAAACAGGATCGCTCAAACTATGCCCTGCCATTGTCTTCCACTTTGCCCCCAATTATGAGTTTTCTGAGAAATCTTACCCACAGGGAGATTGCATTCATTTTAATATGTGTAATTGACCTTTTACTATGACCTGAGTAGAACAATGCACACCTTTATCTTATATGGCCCCATGCAAACAACCTTCCCTAGTCATGGTGCTAAAAGGAAAAATCCAACCAACACAAAAAGTAAACACACAAGGTCACACATAACATGTGACATTAATATGCATAGTTCAGGTTACCCACCTTTAACTATGATCTGAGTATAACAATGCACAGCATTTACTTATATGGCCCAATGCAAACACCCTTCACTAGTCATGGTGCAAAAAAAAAAATTAACTAACACAAAAAGTAAACACACAAGGTCACACATAATATGTAATATTATTATGTTTAATTAAGTTCAATGACCTTTAACTATGATCTGAGTAGAACAATGCACAGCATTAACTTGTATGGCCCAATGCAAACAATCTTCCCTAGTAATGGTGCTAAACAAAATAAAAAATCTAACCAACACAAAAAGTAAACACACAAGGTCACACATAATATGTTATATTATTATGTTTAATTAAGTTCAATGACCTTTAACTATGATCTGAGTAGAACAATGCACAGCATTAACTTGTATGGCCCAATGCAAACAATCTTCCCTAGTAATGGTGCTAAACAAAATAAAAAATCTAACCAACACAAAAAGGAAACACACAAGGGCACACATCATATGTAATACTAATATGCATAATTCAGGTCAATGACCTTTAACTATGATCTGAGTAGAAAAATGCACAACATTTACTTATATGGCCCAATGCGAACAACCTTCCCTAGTAATGGTGCAAAAAAAAAAAAAAATCCAACCGACACAAAAAGTCACACATAACATGTAACATGAATATATTTAATTCAGGTCAATGACCTTTAACTATGATCGGAGTAGAACAATGGACAGCATTGACTTATATGGCCCAATGTAAACAACCTTCCCTAGTCATGGTGCAAAAAAAAGAAAAAAACTAACACAAAGAGTCAACACACAAGGTCACACATAACATGTAACATTAATATGTGCAATTCAGGTTAATGACCTTTAACTATGATCTGAGCAGAACAAAGCACAACATTTACTTAAATGACCCAATGCAAACAACCTTCCCTAGTCATAGTGCAAAAAATAAAAATCCAACCAACACAAAAAGTCAACACACAAGGTCACACATAACATGTAACATAATATGTACAGTTCAGGTCAATGACCTTTAACTACGATCTGAGTAGAACATCGCACAGCTTTTATTAATACCGACCAATGCAAACAACCTTCCCTAGTCATGGTGCCAAAAAAAAAAAAACTAACCCAAAGAGTCAACATACAAGGTCACACATAACATGTAACATTAATATGTGCAATTCAGGTTAATGACCTTTAACTATGATCTGAGCAGAACAAAGCACAACATTTACTTATATGGCCTAATGCAAACAACCTTCCCTAATCATGGTGCAAAAAAAATAATCCAACTAACACAACAATTTAACACAAAACATATAACATTGATATGTGCAATTCAGGTCAATGACATTCAACTATGATCTGAGTAGAACAATGCACAGCATTTACTTATATGGCCCAATGCAAACACCCTTCACTAGTCATGGTGCAAAAAAAAAATCTAACCAACACAAAAAGTAAACACACAAGGTCACACATAATATGTAATATTATTATGTTTAATCAAGTTCAATGACCTTTAACTATGATCTGAGTAAAACAATGCACAGCATTAACTTGTATGGCCCAATGCAAACAGTCTTCCCTAGGAATGGTGCAAAAAAATAAAAACTATAACCAACACAAAAAGTAAACACACAGGGTCACACATAATATGTAATATTATTATGTTTAATTAAGTTCAATGACCTTTAACTATGATCGGAGTAGAACAATGGACAGCATTGACTTATATGGCCCAATGTAAACAACCTTCCCTAGTCATGGTGCAAAAAAAAGAAAAAAATAACACAAAGAGTCAACACACAAGGTCACACATAACATGTAACATTAATATGTGCAATTCAGGTTAATGACCTTTAACTATGATCTGAGAAGAACAAAGCACAGCATTTACTTATATGGCCTAATGCAAACAACCTTCCCTAATCATGGTGCAAAAAAAAAATCAAATTAACACAACAATTTAACACAAAACATATAACATTGATATGTGCAATTCAGGTCAATGACATTCAACTATGATCTGAGTAGAACAATGGACAGCATTGACTTATATGGCCCAATGTAAACAACCTCCCCTAGTCATGGTGCAAAAAAAAAAACCTAACACAAAGAGTCAACACACAAGGTCACACATAACATGTAACATTAATATGTGCAATTCAGGTTAATGACCTTTAACTACGATCTGAGCAGAACAAAGCATAACATTTACTTATATGACTCAATGCAGACAACCTTCCCTAGTCATAGTGCAAAAAATCAAAAAAAATCCAACCAACACAAAAAGTCAACACACAAGGTCACACATAACATGTGCAATTCAGGTCAATAAACTTTAACTACGATCTGAGTAGAACAATGCACAACAAATACTTATATGGCCCAATTCAAACAAATATCCCTAGTCATGGTGCAAAAATAATTTCAACCAACACAAAAGGTCACACATTATATTTAACATTAATGTGTAATTCAGGTCAATGACCTTTACCTATGTTCTCATTAAATCAATGCATATAATTATTTATATGGCCCAATGCAAACAACATTCCCTAGTCATGGTGCAAAAAAATAAAACACAAAAAGTCAACACACAACGTCACACGTAATACAACCTGCTCACTGAACTTAGCAAATATTATTAAAAAAAATGTACATGCATTATAAAAAAATAAAAATCCAAATGACACCCAATTAAATCCATTACAAAGCATGATGGGAACAATTTTAAATACTTACCACTATTATCTATGTTTAGCACATTTTAGCTGCTTGATATTTATGATTGATTACAAAATGTTAAGGAGGTCGTCACGGAAGTAAACAAGGTAGAAATCGAACATCCACACGGTGTTCCTGGGATTAAAGGCCTCACCTTTTCTCCTCCGCACATATTGCTGGGTGTTGTTGTCAAACAGCTCCATTTTTATTTCACCTGACCACAGATTTTTCCTCCAGAAGGTTTTATCTTTGTCCGTGTGATGTTCGATGAAAACAAAAACCGAGCTGTTTGTCCACAATACCCAGCAATATGTTTGGAGGAGAAAAGGTGAGGCCTTTAATCCCAGGAACACTATACCTACCGTCAAGCATGGTGGTGGTAGTATTATGCTCTGGGTCGCAGGTTGGGTCTTGGGCGCGGATGTGTTATTATTTTAGTATCAATTAATTTTTTGGATCGATCGGCTAAAGCACACTAAAATAGCATCGATGCATATTCTGGGGTTGGACTTGGACTTAGACGAATTTTATTGATCCACAGGGGAACTTGTTGTTTTACGGGAAAGACTGATGCATCCTTCTGAGTATTGCAGCTGTAAATACAGATGTCGGAGTCGTGCTGGTGCTGGTGAAAAAGCAGCACGGCGTCGTAACCTCGGACCACCCGGGGACGATATCCTCACTTAACACGGCCGACCCAACGGCCGGCGAAACGGCTGAGCAAGTGACTTTTGCTCGGCCAACTTATAAGGGCTAATTGGACTCTGTGGACGGATAATCACAACACAACCGACAGGGAAAGTTCCAACACTGGAAACTCAAACCAAGTTAAAAAGCTTTAAAACTATTGCTGACAAAGCAGAAATGAACTTTTCCTGCGTCTGCATGAAATATTTTTGTTTGTTTTCTTTTACACGTGCTTCTGGGTTATTTTTTGTGTTTAGATGTGCTATTAACATATTTAGGTTATTTGTGTGCGGGTTTTAGACGTGCTATTAACGTAGTTGTTTTTTTTGTGTTTTAGACATGCTATTAACGTATTTAGGTTATTTTTTTGTGTTTTAGACATGCTATTTACATATTTGTGTTTGTTTTTTGTGTTTTAGACATGCTATTAACGTATTTGTGTTTGTTTTTTGTGTTTTAGACATGCTATTAAAGTATTTGTGTTTGTTTTTTGTGTTTTAGACATACTATTAACGTATTTGTGTTAGTTTTTTGTGTTTTAGACGTGCTATTAACATATTTGTTGTTTGTTTTTTGTGTTTTAGACATGCTATTAACGTATTTGTGTTTGTTTTTTGTGTTTTAGACATGCTATTAACGTATTTGTGTTTGTTTTTTGTGTTTTAGACATGCTATTAACATATTTGTTGTTTGTTTTTTGTGTTTTAGACATGCTATTAACGTATTTGTGTTTGTTTTTTGTGTTTTAGACATGCTATTAACGTATTTGTGTTTGTTTTTGTTTTTTAGACGTACTGTTAACATATTTATTGTTTGTTTTTTGTGTTTTAGACATGCTATTAACGTATTTGTGTTTGTTTTTTTGTGTTTTAGACATGCTATTAACGTATTTGTGTTTGTTTTTGTTTTTTAGACGTACTGTTAACATATTTATTGTTTGTTTTTTGTGTTTTAGACATGCTATTAACGTATTTGTTTGTTTTTTGTGTTTTAGAGATGCTATTAACGTATTTGTGTTTGTTTTTTTGTGTTTTAGACATGCTATTATCGTATTTTTTTGTGTGTGTTTTAGATATGCTATTAACGTATTTAGGTTATTTTTTTGTGTTTTAGACATGCTATTAACGTATTTGTGTTGGTTTTTTGTGTTTTAGACATGCTATTAACATATTTGTTGTTTGTTTTTTGTGTTTTAGACATGCTATTAACGTATTTGTGTTTGTTTTTTGTGTTTTAGACATGCTATTAACGTATTTGTGTTTGTTTTTGTTTTTTAGACGTACTGTTAACATATTTATTGTTTGTTTTTTGTGTTTTAGACATGCTATTAACGTATTTGTGTTTGTTTTTTTGTGTTTTAGACATGCTATTAACGTATTTGTGTTTGTTTTTGTTTTTTAGACGTACTGTTAACATATTTATTGTTTGTTTTTTGTGTTTTAGACATGCTATTAAAGTATTTGTTTGTTTTTTGTGTTTTAGAGATGCTATTAACGTATTTGTGTTTGTTTTTTGTGTTTTAGACATGCTATTAACGTATTTTTTTGTGTGTGTTTTAGACATGCTATTAACGTATTTATGTTTGTTTTTAAATGTTTTAGACATGCTATTAACGTATTTGTGTTTGTTTTTTTGTGTTTTAGACATGCTATTAACGTATTTGTGTTTGTTTTTGTTTTTTAGACGTACTGTTAACATATTTATTGTTTTTCTTTTGTGTTTTAGATGTGCTATTAACGTATTTATGTTTGTTTTTTGTGTTTTAGACATGCTATTAACGTATTTGTTTGTTTGTTGTGTTTTAAACATGCTATTAACGTATTTGTTTGTTTGTTGTGTTTTAAACATGCTATTAACGTATTTGTTTGCTGTGTTTTAGACATGCTATTAACGTATTTAGGTTATTATTTTTTGTGGGTTTTAGACATGCTATTACCGTATTTGTGTTTGTTTTTTGTGTTTTAGACGTGCTATTAACATATTTGTTGTTTGTTTTTTGTGTTTTAGACATGCTATTAACATATTTATGTTTTTTTGTGTGTTTTAAACATGCTATTAACGTATTTGTGTTTGTTTTTTGTGTTTTAGACGTGCTATTAACATATTTGTTGTTTGTTTTTTGTGTTTTAGACATGCTATTAACATATTTATGTTTTTTTGTGTGTTTTAAACATGCTATTAACGTATTTGTGTTTGTTTTTTGTGTTTTAGACGTGCTATTAACATATTTGTGTTGGTTTTTTGTGTTTTAGACACGCTTTTAACATATTTGTGTTTGTTTTTTGTGTTTTAGACATGCTATTAACATATTTGTTTTTGTTTATTGTGTTTTAGACATGCTATTAACATATTTATGTTTTTTTGTGTGTGTTTTACACGTGCTGTTAACATATTTGTTGTTTGGTTTTTTGTGTTTTAGACGTGCTATTAACGTATTTAGGTTATTTTTTTGTGTTTTAGACATGCTATTAACTTAATGTTTTTTTTGTTTTAGACATGCTATTAAGGTATTTATGTTTGTTTTTTGTGTTTTAGACATGCTATTAACATATTTATTTTTGTTTTTTGTTATTTAGACGTGCTATTAACATTTTTTTTTTTTTGTGTGTTTTAGACTTGCTGTTAGCGTATTTAGGTTATTTGTGTGTGGTTTAGACGTGCTATTAACGTATTTAGGTTATTTTTTTGTGTTTTAGATGCGCTATTAACATATGTAGGTTGTTTTTTTGTGTTTTAGACAATGCTATCAACATATTTATGTTTGTTTTTTGTGTTTTAGACGCGCTATTAACATATTTATGTTTGTTTTTTGTGTTTTAGACGTGCTGTTAACATATTTAAGTTTGTTTGTTTTCTTTTAGACATGCTACTAACGTATTTAGGTTATTTTTGTGTGTGTTTTAGATGTGTTATTAACATATTTATGTTTATTTTTTGTGTTTTAGACGTGCTATTAACGTACTTAGGTTAATTTTTTGCGTTTTAGTCTCGCTATTAACATATTTAGGTGGATTTCTTTGTGTTTTAGACCTGCTATTAACATATTTATTTTTGTTTTTTGTGTTTTAGACGTGCTATTAATGTATTTATGTTTTTTTTTTTTTGTGTTTTAAACGTGCTATTAACATATTTAGCTTTGTTTGTTTTCTTTTAGACGTGCTACTAACGTATTTAGGTTATTTTTGGTGTGTTTTAGACGCACTATTAACATATTTAGGTTATTTTTTGCGTTTTAGACGCGCTATTAATGTATTTAGGTAGTTTTTAGTGTTTTAGACGTGCTATTGACATATTTATGTTTGTTTTTTTGTGTTTTATATATATATATATGTATTCTTGCAGTGTGTATATCTAGCAAATTACATATTGTTATGAAAGTGTATGTTACTACATTATATAAATATTTGCAGTGTGTATATACAAAAATACACATTTTCTTGTCTTTAATAATGATTGTGAACGATAGACAACTTTCCAAAATAAGTGCAGTTGCCCTTTAAGAGCCGTGCCATGGCTCAGCAGATATAAAGAGTAAAATATTGTGCTCAGTTAATCGGTGGAGAAAATAGTCTTTGTCTTGTTTGGATTCTGGGCAATTACTTTTGTCAGCCTCAGCAACATCCAACTGGTGCACCACCAATGCAAAGACTCTAGGGTAGGAGCGCTTGAGGCTCAATTAAGCAAAATATTTGACTTTCCCAGGTCAATTATTCTCCAGGCACGCTTAATAACATAAAGAGACGACCCAGCAAGATGTTTCTTTTTCTTATTTGCTGTTTTGCCTTTTACTCTCCGCTAATCTTTGGACAGTGACACAACGTTCTTGTTAATTATCTCCAATTACACAGCAGGAAGGTACACCGCCACAGGTCTGAGGCAACAGGCGCAGAGGAGTGGAATCATGCAACCCCAAAGGCCTAATTATCTCCGTTGGTTCCCAATTAATCCATTAAGATGTTTCGGCTGGGCTGCAAGACCTGAGGCGCCATTTTACACATCCATATATTGCGTCATCAAAGAGACGTGTTGCAGGCCATGTTGTGGGCTCACACTTTCTGCACAGTTGTTTACTTTCAAAACACCTTTTTTTTTTTTTCTTTAAATCCACAAAAGGTAAAAGACTGGCCATTAAAAGGTTTTAATGATCATTTATTCACAAAACTCTTTTTTTTTTTTAATTTACTGACTGGAAAAGACTGGCCGTAAAATGGTTTCAATATTTATTTACATTTAAAAAAACTTTAGAAAAAAAAAAAATCTATTTTACATTCAATAATTATTTACTTTCAAAACATATACATATATATATATATATATAAATATATATATATATATTTTTTTTTAATATATATATTTTTTATCAATTAAATGTAAAAGACTGGCCTTAAAAGGGTTTCAATAATTATTAACTTTTTTTTAAAATCCATGAAATGTAAAACACTGGCGATTAAAAGGTTTCAATAATCCATCCATCCATTTCCTACCACTTATTCCCCTTTCGGGTTACGGGGGTGCTGCTGTCTATCTCAGCTACAATCGGGCAGAAGGTGGGTTACACGATGGACAAGTTTCCACCTCATCGCAGGTGTCAATAATTATTTGATTTTTTTTTTAAATCCATAAAAACGTAAAACACTGGCCATAAAAGGGTTTCATTATGTATTTACTTTTTTTAAATCAATAAAATGCAAAAGACTGGCCATAAAAGGGTTTTAATAATTATTTACTTTTTTTTTAAATCCATGAAACGTAAAACACTGGCCATAAAAGGGTTTCAATAAGTATTTACTTCTTTTTTTTTTTTTTTTAAATCAATAAAATTTAAAAGACTGGCCATAAAAGGGTTTTAATAATTATTAACTTTTTTTTAAATCCATGAAACGTAAAATACTGGCCATAATATGGCTGCAATAATTATGTAGTTATTTTAAATCCATGAAATGTAAAAGACTGGCCATTAAAGGGTTTCAATAATTTCCTTTTTTTTTAAATCCATGAAACGTAAAACCTTTGCCATAAAAGGGTTTCAATAATTATTTTCTTCTTTTTTTTTTTAATCCATGACACGTAAAACACTAGCCATAAAAGGGTTTCAATAATTATTTACTTTTTTTTTTAAATCCATGACACGTAAAACACTGGCCATAAAAGGGTTTCAATAATTATTTACTTTCAAAACGCTTTTTATTCTTAATCCATGAAATGTAAAACTCTGGCGATAAAAGGGTTTCAATAACTATTTGCTCGTTTTAAATCCACAAAACGTAAAACCCTGGACATAAAATGGTTTAAATAATTATTTACTTGTTTTTTTAAATGATGAAACATAAAACACTGGCCATTAAAGGGTTTAAATATTTATCCACTCTTTTTTTAATCCATTAAACATAAAACATTGCCATGAAAGGGTTTCAATAATTATTTACTTTTTTGTTTTTTTTAAATCCATGACACGTAAAACACTGGCCATAATATGGTTTCAATAATTATGTAGTTATTTTAAATCCATGAAATGTAAAACCCTGGCCATAAAAGGGTTTCAATAATTATTTACTTTTTTTTAAATCCATGAAACGTAAAATACTGGCCATAAAAGGGTTTCAATAATTATTTATTTTTTTAAATCCATGAAACCTAAAACACTGGCCATAAAAGGGTTAAAATAATCATTTACTTTTTTTTATTAAATCCATGAAACGTAAAACACTGGCCAAAAAAAGGGTTTCAATAAGTATTTACTTCTTTTTTTTTTTTAAATCAATAAAATTTAAAAGACTGGCCATAACAGGGTTTTAATAATTATTTACTTTTTTTTGAATCCATGAAACGTAAAATACTGGCCATAATGTGGTTGCAATAATTCTGTAGTTATTTTAAATCAATGAAATGTAAAACCCTGGCCATAAAAGGGTTTCAGTAATTATTTACTTTTTTTTTTTAAATCAATAAAATTTAAAAGACTGGCCATAAAAGGGTTTTAATAATTATTAACTTTTTTTTAAATCCATGAAACGTAAAATATTGGCCATAATATGGTTTCAATAATTATGTAGTTATTTTAAATCCATGAAATGTAAAACCCTGGCCATAAAAGGGTTTCAATATTTATTAACTTTTTTTTAAATCCATGAAATGTAAAACCCTGGCCATAAAGGGGTTTCAATAATTATTTACTTTTTTTTTTTAATCCATGAAACATAAAACACTGGCCATTAAAGGGTTTAAATAATTATTTACTTTCAAAACACTTTTTACTTTTAAACCATGAAACGTAAAAGAAAGGTCATAAAAGGCTTTCAATAATTATTTACTTGTTTTAAATCCATGAAATGTAAAACACTGGCCATAAAAGGGTTTGGATAATTATTTACTTTTTTTTTATATCTATGAAACTTAAAAGACTGGCCATTAAAGGGTTTCAATAACTATTAGCTTGTTTTAAATCCACCAAACGTAAAACCCTGGCCATAAAAGGGTTTCAATAATTAACAGCTGGTCATCCAGTTTCGCTCAAGAGCAATTGTCTTTTACTGTGAAAGGGCGTAAGTTTACGGCTGCACCTCCCCTGGCTCTCAATGATGTAGGTAGCGCCGCACTAACGGTATTGACCACTTCTAAAGCGGTCAATGGTTGTTTACGCCGTAATCTGCCGCACCTGCGGGGGCGTCTGCAAGCCACTCTGGGGGTCCGAGGAGGTTTTGTGAGGATCCTGGCTGATGCCGGCTGTATACGTTAAGTTTGTTTACATTCCACGCCAGTGGTGAGCGATTGTTTGAATATTAATTAAACCTGGGGTGTCCAAAGTGCGGCTAAAAAATGGCCCCACAACACATTCTAAAAATACGATAAAAAAACAAAAAACAATTGTGGTATAAAAGAGCAAACAGGTGAAATGTAACAATAAATTGTTACAATGTTTAGTCTAATATTACAAAGCTGCCATAGAGGCTGTTTCTTTAAAAAATAATAATGAATCAAAATCAACATCATTATGAATTATTGACCTATTCAATGCTCCAATTATGTCACATTAAATATTCCACTTTGAGATATTCTTTAGGGAAAATGTTGCATATTTTGTGTTTGCTATGTAAAAAACTGAGCTGTTTTGTTTCTTTTAAAGAAGGGCCTAAAACGAACAAACAAAAAACATGAACAACAATCAAACCTTTAATTTGAAGGATGGTTCTGAAGATGATCTCGAGTTTATTGTGCTAAAAGTAAACATAAAAAAAAAAAAAAACGTTATCATTTATTTTTTAACACTTTAAAGGGGAACATTATCACAATTTCAAAAGGGTTAAAACAATAAAAATCAGACCCCAGTGGCTTGTTGTATTTTTGTATTTTTTTTTCAAAATTTTACCTGTCCTCAAATATCCCTAAAAAAAGCTATAAAGTGCTTGATTTTCGCTATTTGCGACGCGACTATCAATTTCCCTGTGACGTCATACAGTGCTGCCAATGTAAACAGACAACGGCGAATACCACAGCAAGATATAGCGACATTAGCTCGGATTCAGACTCGGATTTCAGCGACTTAAGCGACTCAACAGATTACGCATGTATTGAAACGGATGGTTGGAGTATGAAAGTATTGAAAGAGAAACTGAAGCTATTAAGCGAATAGCTATTGACGCTATTCATAGCCATAGCATGGCCGAATAGCTGCGTTAGCATCGCCGGTAAAATGTGCGGACCGAACGATCGGGACTTTCGCATCTCGTGACACTGGAGCAACTTAAATCCTTCGATTGGTAAGTGTTTGTTTCGCATTAAATGTGGGTGGAAGGAAACGCAATATAGTTGCAAATGCATCTGCAGGTTATCCATACATCTCTGTGCCATGTCTGCTTTACAACCGCCGGTAAATAGCATGTTAGCATCGATTAGCATTGCATGTTAGCATCGATTAGCTGGCAGTCGACATCAACAAAACTCACCTTTGTGATTTAGTTGACTTTATAGTTGCAAATGCATCTGCAGGTTATCCATACATCTCTGTGCCATGTCTGCTTTAGCACCGCCGGTAAATAGCATGTTAGCGTCGATTAGCGTAGCATGTTAGCATCGATTAGCTGGCAGTCGACATCAACAAAACTCACCTTTGTGATTTAGTTGACTTTATAGTTGCAAATGCATCTGCAGGTTATCCATACATCTCTGTGCCATGTCTGCTTTAGCACCGCCGGTAAATAGCATGTTAGCGTCGATTAGCGTAGCATGTTAGCATCGATTAGCTGGCAGTCACGCCGCAACCAAATATGTCTGATTAGCACATAAGTCAACATCAACAAAACTCACCTTTGTGATTTCGTTGACTTTATTGTTGCAAATGCATCTGCAGGTTATCCATATATCTCTGTGCCATGTCTGCTTTAGCACCACCGGTAAATAGCATGTTAGCATCGATTAGCATAGCATGTTAGCATCGATTAGCTGGCAGTCGACATCAACAAAACTTACCTTTGTGATTTAGTTGACTTTATAGTTGCAAATGCATCTGCAGGTTATCCATACATCTCTGTGCCATGTCTGCTTTAGCACCGCCGGTAAATAGCATGTTAGCATCGATTAGCTGGCAGTCACGCCGCAACCAAATATGTCTGATTAGCACATAAGTCAACATCATTTATCGTTGCAAATGCATCTGCAGGTTATCCATACATCTCTGTGCCATGTCTGTCATCGCCGGTAAAATGTGGAGACACTCTGGCACATTCAATGGCGGTCTGGCGGCACATTCAATGGGGGTCTGGCGGAACATTCAATGGGGGTCTGGCGGCAGACACTTTTGCATCTACGGGCCAGTGGTGCAACTTGAATCCCTCCCTGTTAGTGTTGTTACACCCTCCGACAACACACGGGCGAGGCATGATGTCTCCAAGGTTCCAAAAAATAGTCGAAAAAACGGAAAATAACAGAGCTGAGACCCGGTGTTTGTAATGGGTTGAAAATGAAAATGGCGGCTGTATTACCTCGGAGACGTCCCGTTCTGACGTCATCGCTAAAAGAGCGATGAACAGAAAGGCGTTTAATTCGCCAAAATTCACCCATTTAGAGTTCGGAAATCGGTAAAAAAAACATGGTCTTTTTCTGCACCATCAAGGTATATATTGACGCTTGCATAGGTTTGGTGATAATGTTCCCCTTTAATCCAGGGGTAGGGAACTTATTTGGCTGAGAGAGCCATACAAGACAAATATTTTTAAAAGTATTTCCGTGAGAACAACATAATTTTTTATTTTTTTTAACACCGAATACAACAATATGCATGCATTTTGAAGAAAGACCAACATTTTTTGAGTATAATAAGTCTCTTATTCTTTTTAATAACATTGTTATTCTGAGGCTAACCACAAATAGATAAAATACTTCTTACCATTAATGCGACTTCTTGAACAGGTGCGGTAGAAACCGGGTGGATGGATGAAAATACATGAGAATGTTTTATATTTTGAATGTTATTTTTGACACTGTGATTACCGGCGGAATTATTCGTTACTTATCGTGTTAAGCAATGTCAGCTAAGATTTATCTGAGAGCCAGATGCATTCATCAAAAGAGCCACATCTGGCTCGCGAGCCATAGGTTCCCCACCCCTGCTTTAAAGGGGAACATTATCACCAAACCTATGCAAGCGTCAATATATACCTTGATGGTGCAGAAAAAAGACCATGTATTTTTTAACCGATTTCCGAATTCTAAATGGGTGAATTTTGGCAAATTAAACGCCTTTCTGTTTATCGCTCTGCGATGAGGTGGCGACTTGTCCAGGGTGTACCCTGCCTTCCGCCCGATTGTAGCTGAGATAGGCGCCAGCGCCCCCCGCGACCCCGAAAGGGAATAAGCGGTAGAAAATGGATGGATGGGATGTTTATCGCTCTTTTTGCGATGACGTCAGAACGTGACGTCACCGAGGTAACACACCCGCCATTTTCATTTTAAAACAAATTCCAAACACCGGGTCTCAGCTCTGTTATTTTCCATTTTTTTGACTATTTTTTGGAACCTTGGAGACATCATGCCTCGTGGGTGTGTTGTCGGAGGGTGTAACAACACTAACAGGGAGGGATTCAAGTTGCACCACTGGCAAGAAATCTGCCGCCAGACCCCCATTGAATGTGCCAGAGTGTCTTCACACTTGACCGGCGATGCTAAGACAGACATGGCACAGAGATGTATGGATAACCTGCAGATGCATTTGCAACGATTAAGTCAACGAAATCACAAAGGTGAGTTTTGTTGATGTTGTTGACTTATGCGCTAATCAGACATATTTGGTCACGGCATGACTGCCAGCTAATCGATGCTAACATGCTATGCTAATCGATGCTAACATGCTATTTACGCTAGCTGCATGTACATTTGAAACTAGATACCCACATTTAATGCGAAACAAACACTTACCAATCGACAGATTTAAGTCACTCCGGTGTCACAAGATGCGAAAGTCCTGATCGTTTGGTCCGCACATTTTACCGGCGATGCTAACAAGGCAGCCATGCTATGGGCCACTTCATTAGGTACACCCGTGCTATGGCCGAATAGCGTCAATAGCTATTAACTCAATAGCTTCAATTTCTTCTTCAATTTCGTTTTCGCTATCTGCCTCCATACTCCGACCATCTGTTTCAATACATGCGTAATCTGTTGAATCGCTTAAGCCGCTGAAATCCGAGTCTGAATCCGAGCTAATGTCGCTATATCTTGCTGTGGTAACCGCCATGTTGTTTGTATTGGCAGCACTGTATGACGTCACGGGGAAATGGATAGTGGTTTCGAAGATAGCGAAAATAAGGCACTTTAAAGCTTTATTGAGGGATATTCCGGGACCGGTAAAATTTTGAAAAAAACTTCGAAAAATACAACAAGCCACTGGGAACTGATTTTTATTGTTTTTAACCCTTTTGAAATTGTGATAATGTTCCCCTTTAATGAGTGGAACCCTATTGGATCCCCAATAATTTTAGCGGGATTTTTTTTTTTTGTATGTCATTGCTCAAAAAATGTCGATGTTGTTATGATTTATTGACCTTTTTAAGGCTCCAATTATTTTACAATGTCAAACATTCCACTTAAAAATTTAATTGGGGGGAAATATTGCACATTAGGTGTTTTTTTTCCATAAAAAAACCTGGGTTCTTCTTTGACAAAAAGGGCATACAACTTAAATGTTTAAAAGTGAAGTGAAGTGAATTATATTTATATAGCGCTTTTCTCTAGTGACTCAAAGCGCTTTACTTAGTGACACCCAATATCTAAGTTACACATTTAAACCAGCGTGGGTGGCACTGGGAGCAGGTGGGTAAAGTGTCTTGCCCAAGGACACAATGGCAATGACTAGGATGGCGGAAGCGGGAATCGAACCTGCAACCCTCAAGTTGCTGGCACGGCCACTCTACCAACTGAGCTATGCCGCCCCAAACGTTCCACTTTAAAATTTAATTAGGGGGAAATATTGCACATTAGGTGATTTTTTTCCATAAAAAACCTGGGTTCTTCTTTGACCAAAAGGGCATACAACTTAAATGTTTAAAACGTTTTTTTGAATGTTGATCGAGAGATTTAAACTTTGAATCATAAATAATAATAACAATAATAATAACACTAAATAATTATCTTTTTTGACCAAAACCCTTTGGCTTTACCGGGATCAAGCCTGAGTAGAGGCCTGAATGTAGACTTTTTTTTATACATTTATTGTATTGGTTTTTAAATTGAAAAATATCAAAATGGGCCCCCGCTCGCTCTGATTTTTCAGTGTGTGGCCCTCAGTGGAAAAAGTTTGGACACCCCTGGCTTAACCTAAAATTCACGCTGCGCTCCGTCATCCTCGCTTTCCTCACTACGCCATCGCAGTTCTAGCAAAGAGGGCCAACAAGGGATGGTGACAGTAAAAAAAAACAAATAAACACTGAATTACTTTTTTTTTTTTTTGTATTATTCATACGTAGGCGGCACTTTGTCCCAGTTGGATTTTTAAGAAGTCGGGAAGAGTCCCGAGCGAGAAGATGTATGCACGAGTCTTCTGAGCCCATGCAAGGAGTGTACAGCGTTGGAAAAAACACTGCGCTTTATTCCATGTTTTTACATTCTCCTCAGAGAGGTTATTTTTTTATTGTTTTTATTGAATTATTTCGTGTGATACATTGTTTTGCCCGGGGCTGTTCGTGAATAGCAAATATTATTTTAAGCGACTTCCAGGATTCACACAGCAGATCTTTGTGCAAAATGTTGACGACTCCATATTTTATTCTTGTTTTCTGACGTTAAAATGTATGCATTTAAGTATTTAATCACATTTTTTTCTTAATTAAATGGTAACTATTTGCAAATATATAGATGTGCTCCAATTTCAAGGCTTACTGAAATGAGATTTTCTTATTTAAACAAGGATAGCAGGTCCATCCTCACATCCTCACATTGTTTATATTGTGAGCCACCAGCTGTGAGAGCAATTCGGACCGAGAAAAAGACGATTTCCACATTAATCTGAGCCAGGATGAAAGATTCGTGGATGAGGAAAGTTAGAGTGAAGCACTTAAAAAAGAAAAAAAAAAGGCAACGGCTCCAGGGGAAGCATTTCAGATGTAATTAGACACATTTAATAGGATAATTCTGGAAAATACTTAATCTGCTTATTGTTTTAAGAGTATTTTAGTGAGATTATAAAGTCATACCTGAAAGTCGGATGGCTGCGGTGAACGCCAGTGTCTCTAAGAGAAGCCGAGGAGCCAAGATCACAGCTGCCTTTTTCAATCAATCAATGTTTACTTATATAGCCCTAAATCACTAGTGTCTCAAAGGGCTGCACAAACCACTACGACATCCTCGGTAGGCCCACATAAGGGCAAGGAAAACTCACACCCAGTGGGACGTCGGTGACAATGATGACTATGAGAACCTTGGAGAGGAGGAAAGCAATGGATGTCGAGCGGGTCTAACATGATACTGTGAAAGTTCAATCCATAATGGATCCAACACAGTCGCAAGAGTCCAGTCCAAAGCGGATCCAACACAGCAGCGAGAGTCCCGTTCACAGCGGAGCCAGCAAGAAAACATCCCAAGCGGAGGCGGATCAGCAGCGCAGAGATGTCCCCAGCCGATACACAGGCGAGCAGTACATGGCCACCGGATCGGACCAGACCCCCTCCACAAGGGAGAGTGGGACATAGGAGAAAAAGAAAAGAAACGGGGTTTTTGAGCTGCAGGATGAGGTCGCGTAATCCACTCAAGTCTCCGCTAAGAGCCGACTTAATATCACAATTTTCCCATCCAAAAACTTGCTGGTTGACGTAGAGAAACATGTTCGCTTGACCGCTCTGTGTTAAAGCTTCACAACAAACAAAGAAACACCGGCTGTGTTTCGGTTGCTAAAGACAGCTGCAATCCAACGCTTTCCACCAACAGCATTCTTCTTTGACGTCTCCATTATTAATTGAACAAATTGCAAAAGATTCAGCAACACAGATTCCAAGATACTGTGTAATTATGCGATGAAAAGAGACGACTTTTAGCTGTGTGTGGTGCTGGGCTGAAATGTCCACTCCAACCAATAACGTCACAAACACGCGTCATCAACAAGAAACTCCGCGGGAAATTTAAAATTGTAATTTAGTAAACTAAAAAGGCCGTATTGGCATGTGTTGCAATGTTAATATTTCATCATTGATATATAAACTATCAGACTGCGTGGTCGGTAGTAGTGGCTTTCAGTAGGCCTTTAACAAGTGTTCTCAACCTTTTTAACCCCACTACACTCTCAAATATTAACAAATATTAATACAACTCTTTAAAAAAAAAAAATATATATATATATATATACATATATATATATATATAATACATGATAATACAATCCATCCATCCATTTTTCTACCGCTTCTCCCTTTGGGGTAGCGGGGGGTTGCTTGAGACTATACCATCTGCATTCGGGTGGAAGGCGGCGTACACCCTGGACAAGTCACCACCTCATCGCAGACGATTGACAGGCCTGCCCCTGACAGTTTGTTTGTGTTTTAGTTTTTCCCTGTGTGTGTGTAGTATTTCCTGTCAGCGCTATTATTTTGTCTGTTTCCTGTCTTTCTCCCTGAGCGCTGTTTCCCCTCAGATGCGGCTGATTGGCGCCTGGCCACACCTGGTGTCAATCAGCCCGCTCCTATTTTTACCTGCGTTGTCTTCCAGTCAGGGCTGGATTATTGTCGCTCCTGTTGTGTTGTGTCCTGTCTTTGCAGTGTAGCGGTAAGCTATATTCGTTAGCTGTTTGTAGCTTACTGTTTTTTGTTCCCTGCTACCAGTTTGTTTTCATTTTAGAAGTAACGAGTTCTGTTTTCCTGCTCGCTACCTGCTAGCTTCCACGCTAGGCTCGTTTTCTTCTAGCTCTCATTTAGTTTATTATCCGCCTCGTGCGCGCTTTTTGTTTGTACCCTTTTGTTCGGTTGTTGTCTTTAGTATATTAATTGAATCATGTTTTCATATTCAATGCCTGCCTCCTTCTCTGCATCTTGGGGTTCTTCACCAACTAACTCTGACAACGATAATACTATAATAATAAAATTCCAATTCCAAAGCAACATTCAGAAACATGAAACAAAACAATCCAAAAGTAGTCAATCAAAAATGAATAATATCAACAACAGTATTAATAATAAGAAATAAGAATTCCAACATAGCAGTGATTAAAAAATCCCTCATTGACATTATCATCACAGCCATTTATAGAAAAATAAAAATAAAAACATTTAAAAACTCCTGATTTTAATCATATTCAATAGTTATATTTAAACTACTTACACTTTAAAAGAATGAATCTAAAGAATGAAAAAAGAAAACCTAAGAATAACAACTAACCAACTGTACAGCAAAATCATATATTTTGATGAAAAATAAATGTGCACAGTGCTAAAATGGTAAAGTTCTAACTAAATTGAAATAAAATAAATAAATCAATCAATAAAATGAAAGTGCAACTCTCCCCAAACAAAGGGTGGAGATAGGGCTTTGGAAAAAACCAGGAAAATCCTGGAATTTCTTTTAACTTGGAAAAAAATAGTTAAAATTTCCAGGAGGGTGGAATGTGTTGGAGGTGGAATAGTATGAATCTGTTGAAAAATGTGGAAATGGTGGAAGTTTGCAAAATGCCCAATTAATTTTGAATGGGAAAAATGTCCTTGAAAAGCAGAAATTCTGGAAAATCCTGGAATTCATTTTAACTCGGGAAAAAAAGGTAGTTTACATTTCCAGGATGGTGGAATGTGTTGAAGGTGGAACGGTTTGAATCTGTTGAAAAATGTGGAAATGGCGGAAGTTTGCAAAATGGCCAATTTACTTTGAATGGGAAAAAAACGGTCTGGAAAACCAGGAATTCTGGAAAATCCTGGAATTTCTTTTAACATGTAAAAATAATTTCCAGGATGGTGTAATGTGTTGGAGGTGGAATGGTATGAGTAGGTTGAAAAATGTGGAAATCACGGAAAAATTTGAAAAATGGCCAATTCACTTTGAATGGGAAAAAAGTCGCGGAAAACCTGGAATTCTGGGAAATCTGGGAAATTTTTGGAATTTACCAAGGGAAAGCCCGAGACTCCTGCACAGGCTGAACGGTTTGAAGTTGGAACTGTTTGAATTGGGTGAAAAATATGGAAAGTAGAGCGCGCCAAAACCTGAAGAAGAAGTTGACCAAATAGATGAATGTTGGTGTAGTAAACATTGTGTGAATGTTTCGGAGCATTCCCACAATTAAAGCAGGTCAAAACCAGTTGAAAGCCAACAGTAACAAGAACATTCCAGTTGTCCCCAGCATGCAGACAGTAGCTGGACGACGGTTGAAGGGATGGGTTGGAGCTTTTAATTTGGAGGGTATGAAGAGAGAGCTAGCAGGCTGCAGTTCTCAGCATGAGTGATTGCAGGAGCTCCTGCACATGTTGGCTAAGAGTAAGTGAGCCGGGCTTGGCTTGTTTGCTGTGCTCTTATTATTGGATACCAAGGTGTCCTTCCTTCCGTGAGGCTGACAGCCACTGAGTAGTCGGCCAAATTGATTGGTCTGCTCCGGCCCACCAAAATGACCTGAACTCAATTTGCTTGCGATGGCTTCAATTTCCTCGCTGGACACAAACCCCCGCTTGCCTTCCCCTTGCCCTTCCCCTCTCGCTCGCTCTCCCAGCATCCCTTCATTGCTCAAGAGCTGCCGTTTAATTCCATTACTCCAAGGTGGGGGGTTTCTTGTTCCGTCACGTTTCTCTTTTGTCAACTTCGCCAGCGAATGTTGCCCGTGCAGAAATTCCGAGTTGAATCCAGAATCCCGATTAAAATGTCACTGTGGAGAGGCGGAGCCCAAGGTCCGACGGAGTGGCAGGGCACGCTGGAGCCCGGCCCAAGATGGTGGCAAGGAGGCGGAGGATGCGAGCGAGCGGCGAGGCGGGGCGTGCCGGGAGCGACGCCGCAGTCAAGTTCAGGTGTGTGGCTCGCGCATGGAGATGCAATTAACGTATCTCCTCTCAGCGTAGTATAAAAGGGGAGAAGGAGGAGAGAACGAGGCAGAAAGAGGAGGAGAGCCCGCAGCAGTGCTGAAAAGCAAGAGCGACAGAGAGCAGACGATGACGGCGGCTGAAAAGGCACCGGCAAACGAAAAGTGGAGGAAGACGCTGAAAAGTGACCCGACCTACACTGGGGTTTATTGCAAAATAAACAAGTGTCAAACCTGCTCAAGCAAGATGTCCTTCCTTGATGGTCCGTGGAACCCGCAAGACGACGGCAAGAGTCGTTCACAGTCACAAATTTGAATTAGGTCGGAAAGAGGGAGTTAATCAACCGGTCTCTCGGTGACATTGCCAGAAATCGTCATTCAAAATGAACGGTCTATTTTTTTTTTTAAACTTACCAAAGACTATAAAAGTGGGAGCCAGTACCTCCTTGGTTGGCAAGTAGAGCTCGGTTGTTACCATATTTCCATGAATTGCCGCCGGGTATATAGTATTCGCCTGCCTAGAATTACTGCCGGGTCACACTCGTTTCGCAAAATAATTAGCGCATGCTTAGCATTATTGCCAACTCAGGATTAACGCCGGGTCAAACTCGTTTCGCAAAATACTATTTTTATTAGCGCATGTCTAGAATCTCCGTCGGGTCAAACTCGTTTCGCTAAATAATTAGCATATGCCTAGAATTTCCACCGGGTCAAACACGTCACGTCACCAGTGACACTTCACCTGTCATCATTTTCAAAATGGAGGAGGCTGATTTCAATAATTTTAAATCGCATAAAGGGAAGAAGATTAAGAGCTATTCAGTAGGATTTAAGGTCCAAACTATTGAATATGCTAAAAAGAACAGTAAGCAGCTATGTTTTATTAATATACCGTAGCTGCGTGTGTCAAATATGAGTCATTAAATGACTCCCGCCTCCTGGTGGTAGAGGGCGCTAGTGATTGTTCTTGCCACTACTCGGCTGCAGAAGAAGTGACAACAAGCAGCAAGAGTGAGCAGCGATTGTTTATTTTTTCCTCTCGCTTGCACTTTTAACATGGAGGATTACACATCTAAAATAAAACCGTTTTCTAAACTGGACTTTCAATCGAAGCAGAAGGTAATAAATGAGGATCTCCATCAAGACAGAGAGACTTTTAAAACTGAAGAAAGATTAGGAAGACTTCTATAAACAAGTTATCGATGCTTTTTGATCCGAAGGAGCTGGGCTTGGACTTCATTTATAAGTAAAGGTAAGACCATAGTAACGTTTTTTTTTTTTTATTAAATGTGCTTTTCATGATGGTATCCTTACATCACACTCAAATTTATAAACGCAGGCCTAAATTTACCGCATGCCTTTGGTAAGTGCCGGAGTGAGAAGAGGTTTTAAATTGATTAGCGCCCTGGTGGCAATTCAAGGAAATACGGTAGTCTTAAACGTAGACGCAGCATTGGCTGCTGTGACGTGAAAAATTTGGGCCACCATCTTGAAGTGGTGTTGAGGAGCAGCCGAAACTGACAGTTGACAGGTAGAAAACAAAGGTGGTGTTTGGTGTTGTTTCTGCTCAAATGAGCGCACTGTTAAAAATGTGAATCGGGGATTGCTTTTCACAAGTAAGATCTAACATGAACGTACTATTGGTTGTATTTTGTGAAAAGAGTGTGTGCATACTCTATATAGTTCTCTGCAAACCTGTGACATGTTCTATTTTGTTTTCGTTATTTTGTCGGAATGCACCAGAATGCTTCATCTTCTGGAGGCGGATGACCCCCCCAAATGGGTTTGGTTTACAAACTTTCAGCCCCACATAAAACTAAATTCACCAGCCGCCCCTGATTATGATGATGTATGTGTATACAACCGTAGGGTTGTATAGGGTTATATAACCCTAACCCTAACCCTATATTTAATTGATTAAAAAACATGTTTTGAAAGTAAATAATTAATTAAACCATTTTATGGTCAGTGTGTTACATTTAATGGATAATAAAAAAAATAAAAATGTATATATATATATATATATATATATATATATATATATATATATATATATATACATATTTATATATATATATATACACATATTTTTTTATGTATATATATATATATACACCGTATTTCCTTGAATTGCCGCAGGGTATATAGTATATTACTGCCGGGTCAAACTCGCTTCGCAAAATACTTAGCGCATGCTTAGTATTACCGCCTGGTCAAACTCGTGACGTCACGAGTGGCACTACCCCTGTCATCATTTTCAAAATGGAGGAGGCTGATTTCAATACCGGTAATTTGAAATCGCACAAAGGAAAGAAGATTAAGAGCTATTCAGTAGGATTAAAGGTCCACGCTTACATCACACTCAAATTTTTACTGCATGCCTTTGGTAAGTGCCGAAGTGAGAAGAGGTTTTAACATGATTAGCGCATGCTTACTTTTACCGCATGCCTTTGGTAAGCGCAGGAGTGAGAAGATGTTTTAAATGCATTAGCATATATATATATATATATATATATATATATATATATATATATATATATATATATATCTTGAAACAATAATTTTATTATCAAAATAACAAAACAACAACAGCAAGTCAAACTGTCAAATGCATGCACACACACTAAAGTCAGTTTGGTGCGATCAAAAAAACGTTAACCATGTTGCTGCAA